>NC_091189.1:16671037-16711037 GCF_040958095.1 Procambarus clarkii
AGAGAGAGAGAGAGAGAGAGAGAGAGAGAGAGAGGAGAGAGAGAGAGAGAGAGAGAGAGAGAGAGAGAGGAGAGAGAGAGAGAGAGAGAGAGAGAGAGAGAGAGAGAGAGAGAGAGAGAGAGAGAGAGAGAGAGAGAGAGAGAGAGAGAGAGAGAGAGAGAGAGAGAGAGAGAGAGAGAGAGAGAGAGAGAGAGAGAGAGAGAGAGAGAGAGAGAGAGAGAGAGAGAGAGAGAGAGAGAGAGAGAGAGAGAGAGAGAGAGAGAGAGAGAGGGAGAGAGAGAGAGAGAGAGAGAGAGAGAGAGAGAGAGAGAGAGAGAGAGAGAGAGAGAGAGAGAGAGAGAGAGAGAGAGAGAGAGAGAGAGAGAGAGAGATAATAATACGGGGGATTGGGGAATCCTTGACAAACACCCGGCTTCCTGTCTTAATCGAGGCTTCTAGCCCTAGACTTCTAGTAATCTAATCTAGCTATCCCTCAGGTAAATCCAGGCAAACACATCATCAGCAACAAATCCGGATGGAACGATAAACAAAATGTTTCCCTTGATCAACATTCCAATTATAAACTGACTCCAATTTCCGAGGTAAAAATACACACAAATTGGTATATAGGCCAAGAATAGAGCACTAGTTGGGTTGTTAGGTTTTAACACTTACGTCTAGACTAGTTGGTTAGGTTGAAGTAGGGTTGGCTAGTGGTAGTTGGTAGTTGGTGTTGGTTGGGATAGGTTGGTTGGTTGTTCACCCAGCAGTCAATAGCTACTTGGTTGTTAAACGATTTGGCAATTCGTATTCCAGGGGAAATTAAGATTGAAGACCAGCCCGTAACGCTGTCCGTGCCAGTGGCTTTACATGGCAGTGGTTTAACATGGTAGTGGCTTTACATGGCAGTGGCTTTACATGGTAGTGACTTTACATGGTAGTGGCTTTACATGGCAGTGGTTTTACATGGTAGTGGCTTTACATGGCAGTGGCTTTACATGGTAGTGACTTTACATGGTAGTGGCTTTATATGGTAATGGCTTTATATGGTAGTGGCTTTATATGGTAATGGCTTTATATGGTAGTGGCTTTACATGGTAGTGACTTTACATGGTAGTGGCTTTATATGGTAATGGCTTTATATGGTAGTGGCTTTACATGGTAATGGCTTTATATGGTAGTGACTTTACATGGTAGTGGCTTTACAATAACTCTTGTATATTTAAATTAAATACATAAAACTTAAGTAAGGTTAAATTAGGTTTGGTTAGGCAAGTTTATGTGGCTTAGTTAGATGATTACGTGGTTTAGATAATTAGGTTAGAATTAGGTGGTTTAATTAAGGTAATTGTTAGGTGGTTTAGGTAGGTGGTTTAGTTATGCGGTTTAGTAAAGGTGATTGTTAGGTGATTTAGTTAGGCAGTTTAGTTAAGGTGGTTTAGTCACGGTGGTTCAGTGAGGCTGTTTAGTAAGGTGACCTGAAGTCCCCAAAACCCAAAGTCTAGAGAATGTTCCAGTCAAGATGAGCACACGTTTATTTTTATTTACTGACATAAATTGATTACCATCTTTGACGACCTTTAAGCAGCCTGAGGGGCAGTAATGTTCTGGGAACATCAACAAATTCTCGTAGACTTGAGGCAAAGTGAAATTCACACCAGTTCCTCCATCTATCATCATTCTATTATGCAGGAAGAACCGCACGTCAATGGGTCATCCAATAAGGTTAGCAGACTTCTAGATGTTGTTACCACTGCTAGGCTTAGGCTCGTCTACAAGTACCTCTGGCAGTTTGTAACATCTGCTGATGTAGATTTGACTAAATGTAAACTCTGTCAGCGTTTAGAAACTCGCTTACTTGCGTCGTTATATAATGGAATGTGAAAAAAATCGCGGAATTCAGAGATAACACCATCAATGGAATCCAAGAAATGTGTAAGTACTTCATTCATAATGATGTACTGCCAGGAATCTTAGCGAAGTAGTCAAAATTTGTTTGTGTAGGTGCAGCCTGTACATGACTGTAAAGCTGCCGCCCAGTTGGGTGGGTGTGGAGCAAGACTAGTAACTGTGTGACTCACCATAGATGTAAAGGGCCTTGTATAGTGACTGTTGTGAGCCTCTTGTTGAATCACTTGTGATATAAAAAGATTACTGATATGTATATGTATTTGTGTAAATGATTGTATATATATATATATATATATATATATATATATATATATATATATATATATATATATATATATATATATATATATATATATATATATATGTATGTTGTACCTAGTAGCCAGAACGTCGTACTCGGCCTACTATGCAAGGCCCGATTTGCCTAATAAGCCAAGTTTTCCTGAATTAATATATTTTCTCTATTTTTTTCTTATGAAATGATAAAGCTACCCATTTCTTTATATATGAGGTCAATTTTTTTTTATTGGAGTTAAAATTAACGTAGTTATATGACCGAACCTAACCAACCCTACCTAACCTAACTTAACCTATCTTTATAGGTTAGGTTAGGTTAGGTAGCCGAAAAAGTTAGGTTAGGTTAGGTTAGGTAGGTTAGGTAGTCGAAAAACAATTAATTCATGAAAACTTGGCTTATTAGGCAAATCGAGCCTTGCATAGTAGGCCGAGAAGTGCGTTCTGGCTACTAGGTACGACATATATATATATATATATATATATATATATATATATATATATATATATATATATATATATATATATATATGTACATGTGTATGTAACATTAACAATTGTGTAAGTAGCTTCACAAGATTGTCACTAGCTGAGCTAGACGAACTAATGGGGTTCAGTTCCTGAACCCCATTATGTGCCTCTGTAACCCTTTCCACCACCGCCCACGGGATGGGTATGGGGTTCCTAATAAAAACATTGAACTGATTGACACACAACACGCCACAGTGGGATGTGAGAGTACAAAGACTGGTGAGTAAGTGGTAATACGTGAGTAATTACTCCTCCATGGCAGTCTCCCTCAACTCACAACCCAGCCACAACCTTTCTCCTCCAACAAAGGGCCTCATGCAGCCTCATGCAACCTCATGCAGCTCACAACTGTAATGTGTTCGAACCTGGTACTGAGGGGCGTGTGGGCGAGGTGGTGGTGAGGGGTGAGGGGGGGGGGGGAGGGGGGTGAAAAGGGGAGGTGGAGGTGTGTGGGGGGGGGGAGGGAAGACAGCAGGAGGAGGGGACAGGAGAATATGAGAGAGCAATTTATTCACCCACAGCCAGGGAGAGCCAGGGAGATATCACTAATAAATGTCAACCACACTCGTGGGAGGGCTAGAGAGGGGGGGGGGGGTTGGTAGGGCTAGGAGGCAAGGGGACGCCTAGCAGGGAAGGGGAAGGCTAGGAGGGAAGGGGAAGGCTAGGAGGGGAGGGGAGAGTTTGTAGGTTTGAAGGGCTCGGAAGAGTGAGGGCTAGAAGAAGAGAGGAAGGGAGAGGTTAGGAGAGTGGAAGGTAAACACACTAACCTATCTCTCTCTCTCTCTCTCTCTCTCTCTCTCTCTCTCTCTCTCTCTCTCTCTCTCTCTCTCTCTCTCTCCCCACTCTCCCTCTCCCCCCCCCTCCTCACTTTCTCTATCTCTCTACATCCAAGCACCTCTTCTCCCCCCCCCTCATGTTTCTCTCACCTGTCTCTTGGCACCTGGTCCCCTGGCACTGGCTGGGGATGATGCCAAGGTGCTAAACCTCGCCTCCTGGTGAGCTCTCGGCTCTCTCCCGCGCCAGAGAGTTTACCCTTGCCTGTTCCGTCAAGGGAGAGAGAGAGAGAGAGAGAGAGAGAGAGAGAGAGAGAGAGAGAGAGAGAGAGAGAGAGAGAGAGAGAGAGAGAGAGAGAGAGAGAGAGAGAGAGAGAGAGAGAGAGAGAGAGAGAGAGAGCGCAACAACACTTGCACGACGGTAAAAGCACTAACAAGCACAATTAGCCGTGCCAGCAACAGCACCAACAACAGCAACAATGGCGATAATAAAGACAAAACAGCAACAGTAGGGGAACAACATTACAGTACCAACAGAAGTAGCGTTAGCAGTTGCAATATTGTTCCTATATGTTGTACCAGAAATTACCATCCAGAAAGGTACCAACAGTAAAAGGCAACAGTACCAAAACAGTCCACCAACGCCCTTAGCAACAGTAACATCAATGGCAAAAGTAAAAAAAATCCATAAACTTGAACAGGAGCACTAACAAAAAGTAGCAACAGCTTCCATAACGGCAGCGGGCATAAAAGTAGTGTTCACTCTGTCATTAACATGAACATTAAACTCAAAACATTGAAAACGATCAAATTTACAATGTTTCGTCTCGTTGAGGACCGTTATGGACCGTTATGGACCGTTATGGACCGTTACAGACCGTTATGGACCGTTACAGACCGTTGTAAACCGTTATTAAACACCGCTGTTGATCGTTATTGAAGACTATTGTGAACCGTAACTGAAAATCGTCATTCATAATGATGTGCTGCGCGAAATCTTAGCGAAGTATCCAAAATTTGCTTACTGTAAGTAATGCATGCACATGACTGTAAAGCTGCCGCCCAGTTGGGTGGGAGTGGAGCACATGACTGTAAAGCTGCCGCCCAGTTGGGTAGGAGTGGAGCACATGACTGTAAAGCTGCCGCCCAGTTGAGTGGGTGTGAAGCACATGACTGTAAAGCTGCCACCCAGTTGGGTGGGTGTGGAGCACATGACTGTAAAGCTGCCGCCCAGTTGGGTGGGTGTGGAGCAAGACTAGTAACTGTGTGACTCACCATTGATGTAAAGTGCCTTGTATAGTGACTGTTGTGAGCCTCTTGTTGAATCACTTGTGGCAAAAAAGATGTGTGTATTTGTGTGGGTGATTAAATATGTATGTGTATGTATATATGTATACGTATATATATGTACATGTATGTATGAGTATGTGTACATGTATATATAACATAAATAATTTTGTAACTAGCGTCAAAAGATTGTTACTTGCTTAGCTAAACGAACTAGAGGGTTCAGTTCCTGAACCAATTATGTGTCTCTGTAATCCTTTACACCACCGCCCACGGGATGGGTATGGGGTGCATAATAAATAAAGAAATTGAATTGAAGACCATTGTGAACTGCTATTGAAGACCGTAGCTACTGAACAATAGTAGCATCAACAATAACAACAATAGTAACAGAAACACTGACAGGAACAGGAGCAACAGTAGTGGCATCAACAGTAGCAGAAAGAGTAACAGCGACAGGAACAGTATCAAGAGTAACAGTGACAACAACAGTAGCAGGAACAGTAGCAGCAGCAGTCACAGTGCGAAGACGAAGAGGAGGCGGCCGTGGGAGAGAATCAGTAATAGCAAGAGTCCGTCTTGGATACAAATATCCATGGAGATACGGAATGGAAACAACAGCTGAGCAGCGGAGTTGCAGAGTCAGTGGTGAGAGTGATGGACACCGCCTTGACCACTACCTGAGAGAATGTGAACACCTGAGAGACATTAGAAATATGTGTCGAATTATGAACCTCACATTGTTTGAGTTAGGAAAATATCATTTGTCAAATATAAATACTGTTGTAAAATGATTTCCCCGTTTTGCAGCCACAAGATAACGTAAGATTTTAAGGGTTGGCAAATGTTAATCTTCTTGTTTGAGAAGCTATTCACTTGAGACAGTTAAGCAAGTCCCAGCTGTGTCTGGGTTCCAGTGATAGGATGAACAATCCAGCGGGTTTTCTTCCTATTGGGGAGTGTTGTACATGCTGCTATGGCGGTGTCCACTCACAGGATGAGTGGCGCTGCCCAAAACTGTCACTATGGCGGTGTGTCCACTCACAGGATGAGTGACGCTGCCCAATACTGTCACTATGGCTATGTGTCCACTCACAGGATGAGTGACGCTGCCCAATACTGTCACTATGGCGGTGTGTCCACTCACAGGATGAGTGACGCTGCCCAATACTGTCACTATGGCTATGTGTCCACTCACAGGATGAGTGACGCTGCCCAATACTGTCACTATAGCGGTGTGTCCACTCACAGGATGAGTGGCGCTGCCCAAAACTGTCACTATGGCGGTGTGTCCACTCACAGGATGAGTGACGCTGCCCAATACTGTCACTATGGCTATGTGTCCACTCACAGGATGAGTGACGCTGCCCAATACTGTCACTATGGCGGTGTGTCCACTCACAGGATGAGTGACGCTGCCCAATACTGTCACTATGGCTATGTGTCCACTCACAGGATGAGTGACGCTGCCCAATACTGTCACTATAGCGGTGTGTCCACTCACAGGATGAGTGGCGCTGCCCAATACTGTCACTATGGCGGTGTGTCCACTCACAGGATGAGTGGCGCTGCCCAATACTGTCACCATGGCGGTGTGTCCACTCACAGGATGAGTGGCGCTGCCCAATACTGTCACCATGGCGGTGTGTCCACTCACAGGATGAGTGGCGCTGCCCAATACTGTCACTATGGCGGTGTGTCCACTCACAGGATGAGTGGCGCTGCCCAATACTGTCACCATGGCGGTGTGTCCACTCACAGGATGAGTGACGCTGCCCAATACTGTCACCATGGCGGTGTGTCCACTCACAGGATGAGTGACGCTGCCTAATACTGTCACTATGGCGGTGTGTCCACTCACAGGATGAGTGGCGCTGCCCAATACTGTCACTATGGCGGTGTGTCCACTCACAGGATGAGTGGCGCTGCCCAATACTGTCACTATGGCGGTGTGTCCACTCACAGGATGAGTGGCGCTGCCCAATACTGTCACCATGGCGGTGTGTCCACTCACAGGATGAGTGGCGCTGCCCAATACTGTCACTATGGCGGTGTGTCCACTCACAGGATGAGTGGCGCTGCCCAATACTGTCACTATGGCGGTGAGTCCACTCACAGGATGAGTGGCGCTGCCCAATACTGTCACTATGGCGGTGAGTCCACTCACAGGATGAGTGGCGCTGCCCAATACTGTCACTATGGCGGTGAGTCCACTCACAGGATGAGTGGCGCTGCCCAATAAACTCGCCCCTCGGAGCAAAATTAAAAATTAAACGCGTCAAGTTAGCATAAGACCAAACTATCCCTTAAAGCTTCAAGGTTAACGTCATAATACCACGTATAACACAGAGGGAAGGAGAAGGGGGGAGTGGGAGGGGAAGGGATGGGTAAGGCAGGGAATGGGAAGGGTAGGAAAGGGAATCGACAGGCGGGGAGGCAGTTTTTTTTTTTATTATTATTTTCTACCACAGACGTGGCCACACATTTACAATGCTAACCAGCATATATACATTTTCTTCTGTCCTCCATGGACAGGGTTAGAGATGTGTTAAACATATAGTTCAAGGGTTTATTGAACACTCAACCACAGAAGGTGATTCGGTGCTTTTAAAATGCTAAGCTAACCTACATACGTAAATACATAGATACACAGATTTACGTATGCCCTACATAAAGTGTTCGAAGTGTCATTAATGTGCATTTACTAAGGTGAAATGCAATTCTGATCAGCTTCCATATGTACTTTTTACACATACATATGCATACACACACATATATACGTACATATACATGCATATATACACACACATGCATTAACATACACTTGTCTCTTTTACTCTGACAGGGTGAGATAGCTGACAGAGAAACTAGTGTGCAATTAAGCACTTAATCACTGAAGGTGATGAAGGTGCTTTTACAAGCTCAGGTTATATAGTTACATCACATACATACATTGTATAATTGATACATTACATGGTTAATCTTGGATACAAGTCCAATATACCATCAAGTGTTCCAGTACTCATATAGTAATTACACAGTTCAGCATACCTTAGCCCAGGAGGACGAAAGTCAGTCAATATGGGACATTCTACAATATAATGTTCAAGAGAGTGCATGTTTTCTCTTTCACAAAGTTGACACATTGTGTACTCCACATTTGGGTTTTGAGAAAGCTGCCAGATACGTCTATATCCCAGGCGTATTCTGGCCACTATAACATCACATTGCCGGGTTCTTGTTCTATTAGTCCCATATGTGAATGCCTCCTCACGATATCTATCATAATATTTAATGCTACAACTTTCAGGTCTTTGTGAATTTGTTAGGTCGGCGAGATCTTCATTGATATTTGTTTAAGTATTCTCTTTGTCACTGCTAATTAAAATTATTAAAATTATTAAAAATATTAAAAAATATTAGCATATTGTGCATTGTGCCAATTCAGACTTTGAGGGGGAAGGCAGTCTTAAGGGAGACGAATTCAGACTTCAGGGGGACCAAGTCAGTCTTAAGGGGGATCAAGTCAGTCTTAAGGGGGATCAAGTCAGTCTTAAGGGGGACCAAGTCAGTCTTAAGGGGGGACCAAGTTAGTCTTAAGGGGGACCAAGTCAGTCTTAAGGGGGATCAAGTCAGTCTTAAGGGGGACCAAGTCAGTCTTAAGGGGGACCAAGTCAGTCTTAAGGGGGATCAAGTCAGTCTTAAGGGGGACCAAGTCAGTCTTAAGGGGGACCAAGTCAGTCTTAAGGGGGACCAAGTCAGTCTTAAGGGGACCAAGTCAGTCTTACGGGGGACCAAGTCAGTCTTAAGGGGACCAAGTCAGTCTTAAGGGGGACCAAGTCAGTCTTAAGGGGACCAAGTCAGTCTTAAGGGGGATCAAGTCAGTGTTAAGGGAGGGAACAAGTCAGTCTTAAGGGGGACCAAGTCAGTCTTAAGGGGACCAAGTCAGTCTTACGGGGGACCAAGTCAGTCTTAAGGGGACCAAGTCAGTCTTACGGGGGATCAAGTCAGTCTTAAGGGGACCAAGTCAGTCTTAAGGGAGGGAACAAGTCAGTCTTAAGGGAGGGAACAAGTCAGCCTTAAGGGGGACCAAGTCAGTCTTAAGGGGAAACAAGTCAGTCTTAAGGGAGAACCAAGTCAGTCTTAAGGGGGACCAAGTCAGTCTTAAGGGGAAACAAGTCAGTCTTAAGGGGGGACCAAGTCAGTCTTTAGGGGGACCAAGTCAGTCTTAAGAAGTAACAAGTCAGTCTTAAGGGGGAACCAAGTCAGTCTTAAGGGGGAACAAGCCAGTCTTAAGGGGGAACAACTAAGACTTGAGACGGTTGGGCTACCAATTTCGTGAAGCACGACCAATAATCTCCGACTTTCTCTATAATTTTAATTTTTTGTAAATGTGTGTGTATGTGTATGTATGTGTATGTGTGTGTGTGTGTGTGTGTGTGTGTGTGTGTGTGTGTGTGTGTGTGTGTGTGTGTGTGTGTGTGTGTGTGTGTGTGTGTGTGAATGTGTGTGTGTGTGTACTCACCTATATGTACTCACCTATATGTGCTTGCAGGATCGAGCATTGACTCTTGGATCCCGCCTTTCTAGCTATCGGTTGTATACAGCAATGACTCCTGTCCCATTTCCCTATCATACCTAGTTTTAAAAGTATGAATAGTATTTGCTTCCACAACCTGTTCCCCAAGTGCATTCCATTTTTCTACTACTCTCACGCTAAAAGAAAACTTCCTAACATCTCTGTGACTCATCTGAGTTTCCAGTTTCCACCCATGTCCCCTCGTTCTGTTATTATTACGTGTGAACATTTCATCTATTTCCACTTTGTCAATTCCCCTGAGTATTTTATATGTCCCTATCATATCTCCTCTCTCCCTTCTTTTCTCTAGTGTCGTAAGGTTCAGTTCCTTCAGCCGCTCTTCATATCCCATCCCTCGTAGCTCTGGGACAAGCCTCGTCGCAAACCTCTGAACCTTCTCCAGTTTCTTTATGTGTTTCTTCAGGTGGGGGCTCCATGATGGCGCGGCATACTCTAAGACGGGTCTCACGTAGGCAGTGTAAAGCGCCCTAAAAGCTTCCTCATTTAGGTTTCTGAATGAAGTTCTAATTTTCGCCAGTGTAGAGTACGCTGCTGTCGTTATCCTATTTATATGTGCCTCAGGAGTTAGATTAGGTGTCACATCCACTCCCAGGTCTCTTTCTCGAATCGTTACAGGTAGGCTGTTCCCCTTCATTGTGTACTGTCCCTTTGGTCTCCTGTCACCTGATCCCATTTCCATAACTTTACATTTACTGGTGTTAAACTCCAGTAGCCATTTCCCTGACCATCTCTGCAGCCTGTTTAAGTCCTCTTGGAGGATCCTACAATCCTCGTCTGTCACAACTCTTCTCATTAATTTTGCGTCATCTGCAAACATTGACATGTATGATTCCACTCCTGTAAACATATCATTTACGTAAATTAGAAAGAGGATTGGTCCCAGCACCGATCCTTGAGGTACTCCACTTGTTACTGTTCGCCAGTCCGACTTTTCGCCCCTTACCTATTACCTGTGTGTGTGTGTGTGTGTGTGTGTGTGTGTGTGTGTGTGTGTGTGTGTGTGTGTGTGTGTGTGTGTGTGTGTGTGTGTGTGTGTGTGTGTGTGTGTGTGTGTGTGTGTGTGTGCTAGAGCGCGCGCGGGCGAGCGCGTGTGTGTGGACGCACTAATGAGAACTTGATGGCGCGCAGAGAAGGACCCAGAAAATACCATAACATAAAAGTCTTAACGAAGATTGGAGTTTGCTGACGAGGGGTTGAACTAGGCTTAAACAAGGCCCTGACTAACCCTGAAGATAGTGGCCCCTGACGAGCCCTGACGATGGTGGCCCCTGACGAGCCCTGACGATGGTGGCTCCTGACGAGCCCTGACGATGGTGGCCCCTGACGAGCCCTGACGATGGTGGCCCCTGACGAGCCCTGACGATGGTGGCCCCTGACGAGCCCTGACGAGCCCTGAAGATAGTGGCCCCTAACGAGCCCTGACGATGGTGGCCCTGACGAGCCCTGAAGATAGTGGCCCCTGACGATGGTGGCCCCTGACGAGCCCTGACGATGGTGGCCCCTGACGAGCCCTGACGATGGTGGCCCTAACGATGGTGGCCCTGACGAGCCCTGAAGATAGTGGCCCCTAACGAGCCCTGACGATGGTGGCCCTGACGAGCCCTGAAGATAGTGGCCCCTGACGAGCCCTGACGATGGTGGCCCTGACGATGGTGGCCCTGACGAGCCCTGACGATGGTGGCCCTGACGAGCCCTGACGATGGTGGCCCTGACGAGCCCTGACGGGCCACAGACAATCATGACCCTGAGCACAGCTACAAGAACTAAACCACAACACTCGTCCAAGGGTTAGTTCGTGAGCCGTCAGGTGCCTGTGTGACCACAGTGACTCCAGTAGTAGTGTGAGGGAGGCTGGAGGACCAGTGAGGGAGCCCAGGTGTCCTCACGGCGTGACCGCCCCGTCTGGCCTCCACAGGGTGACTGTGGCGTGACGAGTCCTTAAGTTAGAAGGTAGACAGATGGCCCCCGGGGTGAAGGTCCGCGATGCGGGAGACAACGGTGGCTTTGTGGGTGTATTGGGGGGGGGAGGGAGGGAGGGAGAGAGAGAGAGAGAGAGAGAGAGAGAGAGAGAGAGAGAGAGAGAGAGAGAGAGAGAGAGAGAGAGAGAGAGAGAGAGAGAGAGAGAGAGAGAGAGAGAGCAGTTGATTGAGCAAATTGATTGGGGGGGTTCAGCAGAGCTCAATTTGGAGCAGAGCACTTGCAGAGCTCAATTTGAGCAGAGCACTTGCGGGGGTTGAGCAGAGCTCAACCCCCGCAAGTGGTGCTTGCGGGGGTTGAGCTCTGCTCTTTCGGCCCGCCATTACTCACCTAATTGTGTGAGTGTGTGTGTGTGTGTGTGTATTCACCTAGTTGTGTTTGCGGGGGTTGAGCTTTGCTCTTTCGGCCCGCCTCTCAATTGTCAATCAACTGTTTACTAACTACTACTTTTTTCTTTCTTTCTTTCTTCACACCACACACTCACCTCAGGAAGTAGCAAGTAACAGTTGACTAACTCCCAGGTACCTATTTACTGCTAGGTAACAAGGGCATTCAGGATGAAAGAAACCAATAAACTCGCCCCTCGGGGCAAAATTTAAAAAAAAATAAAACTTTGCCCATTTGTTTCTGCCTAGTGCGGGAATCGAACCCGCGCCACAGAATTACGAGTCCTGCTCGCTATCCACCAGGCCCCCTAACCAGGCCCCCCCTGTGTGTGTGTGTGTGTGTGTGTGTGTGTGTGTGTGTGTGTGTGTGTGTGTGTGTGTGTGTGTGTGTGTGTGTGTGTGTGTGTGCCGTACGCTTCCTTAGAAACAAAAACATCGCCAGACAAGCAAAAAGCTCAACTCTATCATTTACTCCATAACTCTCATCCTTGAAAGTTCTCTAATTCCACTTTACTTCACCCACAATCCCCCTGTTCCCACCACCCACAACCACCCCTCCCCCCACCACCCACAACCTCTCCCCCACCACCCACAACCACCCCTACCCCACCACCCACAACCTCTCCCCCACCACCCACAACCACCCCTCCCCCCACCACCAACAACCACCCCTCCCCCACCACCCACAACCACCCCTCCCCCACCACCCACAACCCCTTCCCCCACCACCCACAACCTCTCCCCCACCACCCATAACCTCTCCCCCACCACCCACAACCACCCCTCCCCCCACCACCCACAACCACCCCTCCCCCACCACCCACAACCACCCCTCCCCCCACCACCCACAACCACCCCTCCCCCCACCACCCACAACCACCCCTCCCCCACCACCCACAACCACAGGATCTTGTCTTCATTCTCGATCCTTTTTATCTTCCCTTATTCCATCTATTCCTTCATCTACCAGTTCACCCCCTGATTCACCTCCTCTCCCCCTGACTCACCTTGTCTCCCCCTGATCCATCTCCCCTCCCCTTCTCTGTGATCCACCTTCCTCCCCGCCACCATTCTCGTGTCAGCCCTAAAGGCACCGTCAACAACTCTGGAGTTCGGGGTAAATAAAGGCACAATCCGCATATGGAGAAGGAGAGAAAGCGCTTCGTTCCCCTAATCCGGATTTCAGGTGTTGTCGTTCGTGACCCGGCATCCTCCTCCTGCTGGATAGTCTCCAAGTTTGGCTTCTTTCACAATTTTTGTTCTAACACATTTTTTGTTTTGTTTTAAATTTTTGTCCTGTTTCCCATGTTTTGCTGTTCCTATTTTTGTCCCGTTTTTCATGTTTTGCAGTTGCCATTTTTTGTTTTTGTCCTGTCTCCCATTTTTTGTTTCCAATTTTTAAATTACCCACTTTTGTTCTTCGCATATTTGGTTTCTAAATCCTTTTGTGTCTCATTTTTTTTCATTTCTTGTTCTATATTTTTGGTTCATATTCTATTCTCATTTTTGTTGTGCCTAATTTTTTCCCACATTTCAGTTATTTATATTTTTTTTTACAGTTTACCATTTTTTGATCAATTAATAATTATTTCCAGTTTCACATGATTGACTGTTTCCCATTATTCCTGTTACTTGGACTGGGTCATTCCTGATCACATGAAGAAATGAGCCAAACTGTGTAAGACATAACTCTTATGTCTTATGTCTTATTATGTCTTAAGTCTGGGTTATTAAATCACTATTAAGTCAAAAGTGTTTAAGGCACAGGACTGTTTCTTATTAATCCAGCAGACGGGAGGTGTTGATGAGCAGGGTGTACTGTGTCTGGGTGTACTGTGTCTGGGTGTACTGTGTCTGGGTGTACTGTGTCTGGGTGTACTGTGTCTGGGTGTACTGTGTCTGGGTGTACTGTGTCTGGGTGTACTGTGTCTGGGTGTACTGTGTTAGGGTGTGTACTGTGTCTGGGTGTACTGTGTCTGGGTGTACTGTGTTAGGGTGTGTACTGTGTCTGGGTGTACTGTATCAGGGTGTACTGTGTCTGGGTGTACTGTGTCTGGGTGTACTGTGTATGGGTGTACTGTGTCTGGGTGTACTGTGTCTGGGTGTACTGTGTCTGGGTGTACTGTGTCAGGGTGTACTGTGTCAGGGTGTACTGTGTCAGGGTGTACTGTGTCTGGGTGTACTGTGTCTGGGTGTACTGTGTCTGGGTGTACTGTGTCTGGGTGTACTGTGTCTGGGTGTACTGTGTCAGGGTGTACTGTGTCAGGGTGTACTGTGTCTGGGTGTACTGTGTCTGGGTGTACTGTGTCTGGGTGTACTGTGTCAGGGTGTACTGTGTCAGGGTGTACTGTGTCAGGGTGTACTGTGTCTGGGTGTACTGTGTCTGGGTGTACTGTATCAGGGTGTACTGTGTCTGGGTGTACTGTGTCAGGGTGTACTGTGTCAGGGTGTACTGTATCAGGGTGTACTGTGTCTGGGTGTACTGTGTCTGGGTGTGTACTGTGTCAGGGTGTACTGTATCAGGGTGTACTGTATCAGGGTGTACTGTGTCAGGGTGTACTGTGTCAGGGTGTACTGTATCAGGGTGTACTGTGTCAGGGTGTACTGTATCAGGGTGTACTGTGTCAGGGTGTACTGAGTCTGGGTGTGTACTCTGTCAGGGTGTACTGTGTCTGGGTGTATTGTGTCACGGTGTACTGTGTCAGGGTGTACTGTGTCAGGGTGTACTGTGTCAGGGTGTACTGTGTCTGGGTGTGTACTGTGTCAGGGTGTACTGTGTCAGTGTGTACTGTGTCAGGGTGTGTACTGTGTCTGGGTGTACTGTGTTAGGGTGTGTACTGTGTCAGGGTGTACTGTGTCAGGGTGTACTGTGTCGGGGTGTACTGTGTCAGGGTGTACTGTGTCAGGGTGTACTGTGTCAGGGTGTACTGTGTCGGGGTGTACTGTGTCAGGGTGTACTGTGTCGGGGTGTACTGTGTCAGGGTGTACTGTGTCAGGGTGTACTGTGTCAGGGTGTACTGTGTCGGGGTGTACTGTGTCTGGGTGTACTGTGTCGGGGTGTACTGTGTCTGGGTGTACTGTGTCTGGGTGTACTGTGTCTGGGTGTGTACTGTGTCTGGGTGTACTGTGTCTGGGTGTACTGTGTCAGGGTGTACTGTGTCAGGGTGTACTGTATCAGGGTGTACTGTGTCTGGGTGTACTGTGTCTGGGTGTACTGTGTCAGGGTGTACTGTGTCAGGGTGTACTGTGTCGGGGTGTACTGTGTTAGGGTGTACTGTGTCGGGGTGTACTGTGTCTGGGTGTACTGTGTCTGGGTGTACTGTGTCTGGGTGTGTACTGTGTCTGGGTGTACTGTGTCTGGGTGTACTGTGTCTGGGTGTGTACTGTGTCTGGGTGTACTGTGTCGGGGTGTACTGTGTCTGGGTGTATTGTGTCTGGGTGTACTGTGTCTGGGTGTGTACTGTGTCTGGGTGTACTGTGTCAGGGTGTACTGTGTCTGGGTGTACTGTGTCAGGGTGTACTGTGTCAGGGTGTACTGTATCAGGGTGTACTGTGTCAGGGTGTACTGTGTCAGGGTGTACTGTGTCAGGGTGTACTGTATCAGGGTGTACTGTGTCTGGGTGTACTGTGTCTGGGTGTACTGTGTCAGGGTGTACTGTATCAGGGTGTACTGTGTCTGGGTGTACTGTGTCAGGGTGTACTGTGTCAGGGTGTACTGTGTCAGGGTGTACTGTGTCGGGGTGTACTGTGTCAGGGTGTACTGTGTCGGGGTGTACTGTGTCTGGGTGTACTGTGTCAGGGTGTACTGTGTCGGGGTGTACTGTGTCGGGGTGTACTGTGTCTGGGTGTACTGTGTCTGGGTGTACTGTGTCTGGGTGTGTACTGTGTCTGGGTGTACTGTGTCAGGGTGTACTGTGTCAGGGTGTACTGTGTCAGGGTGTACTGTGTCAGGGTGTTCTGTGTCAGGGTGTACTGTGTCAGGGTGTACTGTGTCTGGGTGTACTGTGTCTGGGTGTGTACTGTGTCAGGGTGTACTGTGTCAGGGTGTACTGTGTCAGGGTGTGTACTGTGTCAGGGTGTACTGTGTTAGGGTGTACTGTGTCAGGGTGTACTGTGTCAGGGTGTACTGTGCCAGGGTGTGTACTGTGTCAGGGTGTACTGTGTCAGGGTGTACTGTGCCAGGGTGTGTACTGTGTCAGGGTGTACTGTGTTAGGGTGTACTGTGTCAGGGTGTACTGTGTTAGGGTGTACTGTGTCAGGGTGTACTGTGCCAGGGTGTGTACTGTGTCAGGGTGTACTGTGTTAGGGTGTACTGTGTCAGGGTGTACTGTGTTAGGGTGTACTGTGTCAGGATGTACTGTGTCGGGGTGTACTGTGTCGGGGTGTACTGTGTCGGGGTGTACTGTGTTAGGGTGTACTGTGTCAGGATGTACTGTGTCGGGGTGTACTGTGTCAGGGTGTACTGTGTTAGGGTGTACTGTGTCAGGATGTACTGTGTCGGGGTGTACTGTGTCGGGGTGTACTGTGTCTGGGTGTACTATGTCAGGATGTACTGTGTCAGGGTGTACTGTGTCAGGGTGTACTGTGTCAGGGTGTACTGTGTCAGGGTGTACTGTGTCAGGGTGTACTGTGTCGGGGTGTACTGTGTTAGGGTGTACTGTGTCAGGGTGTACTGTGTTAGGGTGTACTGTGTCAGGGTGTACTGTGTTAGGGTGTACTGTGTCAGGATGTACTGTGTCGGGGTGTACTGTGTTAGGGTGTACTGTGTCAGGGTGTACTGTGTTAGGGTGTACTGTGTCAGGATGTACTGTGTCGGGGTGTACTGTGTCGGGGTGTACTGTGTCGGGGTGTACTGTGTTAGGGTGTACTGTGTCAGGGTGTACTGTGTTAGGGTGTACTGTGTCAGGGTGTACTGTGTTAGGGTGTACTGTGTCAGGATGTACTGTGTCGGGGTGTACTGTGTCGGGGTGTACTGTGTCAGGGTGTACTGTGTCAGGGTGTACTGTGTCAGGATGTACTGTGTCGGGGTGTACTGTGTCGGGGTGTACTATGTCAGGATGTACTGTGTCGGGGTGTACTGTGTCAGGGTGTACTGTGTCAGGGTGTACTGTGTCAGGGTGTACTGTGTCAGGGTGTACTGTGTTAGGGTGTGTACTGTCAGGGTGTACTGTGTCAGGGTGTACTGTGTCAGGGTGTACTGTGTCAGGGTGTACTGTGTTAGGGTGTGTACTGTCAGGGTGTACTGTGTCAGGGTGTACTGTGTCAGGGTGTACTGTGTCAGGGTGTACTGTGTCAGGGTGTGTACTGTGTCAGGGTGTGTACTGTGTCAGGGTGTACTATGTCAGGGTGTGTACTGTGTCAGGGTGTACTATGTCAGGGTGTGTACTGTGTCAGGGTGTACTGTGTCAGGGTGTACTGTGTCAGGGTGTGTACTGTGTCAGGGTGTACTGTGTCGGCGGCTCTTTCAATGACACCTGACTCATCACAGTATTGTCTGACAAACACGATATTGTCCAGACACCTCGCGATGATCCCACCTCCCTCACAACATAGTTCCACCGCCCTCACAACAAACCCAACATAGTTCCACCTCCCTCACATCATACCCAACATAGTTCCATCTCCCTCACATCATACCCAACATAGTTCCATCTCCCTCACAACATACCCAACATAGTTCCACCGCCCTCACAACATACCCAACATAGTTCCATCTCCCTCACAACATACCCAACATAGTTCCATCTCCCTCACAACATACCCAACATAGTTCCACCTCCCTCACAACATACCCAACATAGTTCCATCTCCCTAACAGACTAACAAACAGACCGATACACAAAAAAATGATAAAAGTAACAATTATCCTGTAAGAAAAAGGTCAGCAGTTGGCACCTTCCACAGATCCCAGAGAGATTTAACGTCAAACAAAAATGTAGAAAATGGCTTCGGAGAAGATGGGTTATGGTGAGGGTCGGTGGGCAGCGCCAGCAACCATCACCAACTGACTTACGAAACCTGTACATCTTTCCTCGATCATGGCGGCTTTGTTTGTCTTTATCAAGGAGTTTACGGTTCCGGGGCCTTACGAGGCTGTCTGTAACGACACTTGTCTTAGATTAATAAGTTTCGGAGCTTATATTAAACATTTTAATGCAGACTAAGCCGCCAGCATTGAGGAACGATGCACAGGTTTCGTAAGTGACACCGTAAATGGTTGATGAATCGTGGGTAGTAGACAGGTGAGCAGGCCGGGTGAAACACAGGTAATCCTAGGTAATTCCTCGCTAATTAACTAGAACGCACTCCTGGCAATGGACGGCTTTAGTGGAATACATTCACCTTCTCATTCGTGTATTGTACTTGTCGGTCAAGTCTCTGTATGTCATAGCCCATCACCTCTGTGGGTAGTATGTCATACCCCATCACCTCTGTGGGTAGTATGTCATACCCCATCACCTCTGTGGGTAGTATGTCATAGCCCATCACCTCTGTGGGTAGTATGTCATAGCCCATCACCTCTGTGGGTAGTATGTCATACCCCATCACCTCTGTGGGTAGTATGTCATACCCCATCACCTCTGTGGGTAGTATGTCATAGCCCATCACCTCTGTGGGTAGTATGTCATAGCCCATCACCTCTGTGGGGAGTATGTCATAGCCCATCACCTCTGTGGGTAGTATGTCATAGCCCATCACCTCTGTCCATTGTACAATATACACCATCAATACGTTCAATATAACACACACAATCACTGAGAAGGGAGTCGACGAAATACATGCAGACTTAGTTATGCAAGGCCCTTGGGAATCGCTGCCAGCAGACTTTAAGAATATGGTTCTTGAAGGAAAAAAGAACCAGACTAATCTTCATCTGTTACGTAATATTGCACAGATGAATATAGAAGCAAACTTGGCATCTGACAGCTTCACTTACTTCACAGATGGATCAGTAGACCAGCAGGGACAAGAAACCGGAGCTGCAGTTAAGGCAGGAAACTCTGTAAAGAGTTGGAGACTCTCAAACGGGTGTTCGACTTTACAAACAGAGATGCTAACCATTCAAAAGGCTTTGGAACATGCTCTTGCTGAACACCAACAACATGTTATCATACATACAGATTCGAGAACTACCATTCAAACCTTGCAACAAGAACACATATGTGATAACATACATCTGATCACGAATGGCATATCATTAATGCAAATACTCAAACGTGAATGCCGTCGGGTACTTATCAACTGGGTGCCAAGTCATGTGGGAATAATAGGAAATGACATTGCAGACGAAGCTGCAAAACTTGCAACTAAGTGAAGAAATGTAGACATTTACATACCACAGAGTCTATCACAGATTAAGAAAGTAATTAGAGATAGTGGAATGTAGAGAATGTCCAAAGATCACAAGACAGCAGTTGCAACATCAAGATCTGCGGGTTGGTACAAGAATTCAACCAACTACGAACCACTTATTTTGATGAAAGGGAGCAGTAGTACAACAGAAGTACACTTACATCGCATCAGGCTTGGATACCCATGTGCATGGGAAATAGGCTTACAGGTTCCGGAAGATGAGAGGAAATGTCAGCACTGTGGAGAAATCCCCGACAGACCACTGGAACATTATCTAACACAGTGCACAGTTACAAACCCAATACGATTTCAACTTATATTCAACAGAGCAGAAGAAGTTGTTAAACACGTGGGACACAATCTTACTGAAGCGACCATACGAGTCATAAATACTCCGCCCAAGTAAAACAGAAACAAGCAACACTTAGTGGGCCAGCCAGAGGCTTAGGGCCCGCGCAGTGGGCCAGCCAGAGGCTTAGGGCCCGCGCAGTGGGCCAGCCAGAGGCTTAGGGCCCGCGCAGTGGGCCAGCCAGAGGCTTAGGGCCCGCGCAGTGGGCCAGCCAGAGGCTTAGGGCCCGCGCAGGAATATCCCTGCAAAAAAAAAACCCTATGTGGGTAGTATATCACAGCCCATCCAATCTGAGGTTATATCATAGCCCATCCCCCCTCTGTGGGTATATCACAGCCCATCCAATCTGAGGTTATATCATAGCCCATCCCCCCCTCTGTGGGTATATCACAGCCCTGATTTGAATACGGTTAAGATATGGAACAAAAGCCGAAGTCTTACCTCTGACACCTGGTCTTGTGCTCTTTACAAACTACCTCAACTCTGCCTTAATTAAACGGTCTCCTAAATTAAACCTTGACTACCTTCCGAAGGCAGCTCTGTATATAACGTGCGTCGCATGCTAATGTTCAGTGTTCACACACACACAAGTATCTTCTGCTTGCTGGAGCGTCTTTACACTACCCATATTCGCGCATTTTGTTTTTTTTCCACGGTACTATAATGGGCTTAAGATATTTTAACCAGAGTGCGGGGCAGCTAGTAAAAATTGGATTAGCAGCTAGTGCCGTCCTAATTCCATGTATGTCTACTTGGAGTCATAGTAGTAGACATTGTAGTATGTCTACTACTATGTATGTCAATAACCTCTCTCTCTCTCTCTCTCTCTCTCTCTCTCTCTCTCTCTCTCTCTCTCTCTCTCTCTCTCTCTCTCTCTCTCTCTCTCTCTCTCTCTCTCTCTCTCTCTCTCTCTCTCTCTCTCTCTTCTCCCTCCCTCCCTCCCTCCTGTTCCCCCTCTTTTTCTTTTTCTTTCTTTTTCCTTCCCTCTTCCTCTCTCTCTCTCTAGACATAATCTCCAACAATCTCCCAGACAGACACAACAATAAAATTGATTCACCAAGACACGACTTGGTGAATCAAGGACTTGGTGAATCAGGGACTTGGTGGGTCAAGGTCACAGTGGGTAGAGGTTGTGTCATACAAATATTACAAGAGATAATTGTATTTGTCTTTTTAAAACTATTTGTTATTCACTGATGAAAGTCGAACATGATGAAACAGTTCTAATCTCATTCGCGTATTGTGATAATCCATTAAAATTTTTTTTGCATTATTCACGATCAATAAAGAAAAATTATCAATACATATTTTCATTCATTTCATTCAATCCCCCCTAAGTTTCCTTACATGTTTTGTAGACGGGGGTTCCACGATGGGGCGGAAGAGGTTTCACAGATGATGTGGAGCCTATCTAGATGCCTCCTTATTTAGGTTCCTGAATGATGTTCTAATTTTTGTTAGAGTGGAGTATGCACCTGACGTAATTCTATTTATATGAGCCTCTGGAGTTGGGTTTAGTGTGGTGTCAACTCCCGGGTCTTTTTCAGTAGTCGTTATAGGGAGGTAGTTTCCCTTCATCGTGTACTGTCCTTTAGGTCATCTGGAAATGGGCATCTGTTTCCATTTTCATCACCTTACATTTGCTGGTGCAGTGAGCCTGAATTCTGGCTCATTGCATATATTTGGAGTTTTAAATTACGACTTTTTATTCTGGACATATGGAAATTAGTGACAAACGGCGATTGGTCAGATTTTGCGCAAATTGACCTTCAGTTTTCAAAATAAGATGGCTATCGGAAATATGACTCCAGTAGACATTTCTCAGTCTACCTCTGTAGCTTATTTAAGTGTGTGTGTGTGTGTATGTGTATGTGTATGTGTATGTGTATGTGTATGTGTATGTGTATGTGTGTGTGTGTGTGCGCTCACCTATTTGTGCCTGCAGGATCGAGCATTGACTCTTGGATCCCGCATTTCTAGCCATCGGTTGTTTACAGCAATGACTCCTGTCTTATTTCCCTGCTTTCCTTACAAAGTTCTGAATGATTCCTTACACAAGTTTCTAAAGGCCGTTCTTTGTTGGCCAACCTGGCATATGCCGCTGATGTTATCCTCTTGATATGGGACTCTGGGGACAGGTCTGGCGTGATATCAACCCCCAGGTCTCTCTCTCTCTCTGACTCTTGAAGAATTTCATCTCTGTATTCACCTACTTGTACTCATCTACTTGTGCTTGCGGGGCGTTAAGTTCTGGCTCTTTGGGCCCGCCTCTCAACTGTCAATCAATCAACTTATTCCCCCCCCCCCAGACACACACCCCAGGAAGCAGCCCGTAGCAACTGTCTAACTCCCAGGTGCCTATTTACTGCTAGGTAACAGGAGCATCAGGGTGAAAGAAACCGTCCGATTTTTGTTTCCCGCCGGCGCCGGGAATCGAACCCCGGTCCACAGGACTTCGTATCCACCGCGCTGTCCACTCAGCCACCGGCGCCTCCAATGTATCTGTGCGTATGTGTTCGTGTCTTTTTTTTCTCTAAATACTCCTGAAGGGCGGCTTCTCCGACAGCCGTCGACAGCGGCCAGGGACACACAGACACGAGATGTCGACCGGAAGCCGTGCTCGAGCCCCGGCCGGTGAGCCTCCCAGACTGTCCTGCCATCAGGCAGAAGTCTCCTCTCACTTATAATCATTCATGTATTGTTCGAAAATATTGTGTGTGCCGTTTGAAGATCGTCTCGTGTAATTAAAATTGAAATTGAAATAAGTTTATTGAGGTAAAATACACAAAAAGGGATGAGGTAGCTCAAGCTATTCTCACTCTGTTCAGTACATCGTGTTAATACATATATACACACACATCACAAACAATAAACATATTACCAAACATTCTGAGAGATAAACATATACATTTCCTAAGATCGTCTAATTGTCTTCTTCTGTCTGGCCTCCTGTCTCTCCGTGTACCGTAGGCCGAGCTGCAGGAGACCTGAGAACATAATAATATGGGAAAAGATGCAGGTACAGTAGGCCTATTGGCTCATGCGAGGCAGCTTCTATTTATGCCGTTTCCTCCCCACCCTCTTCCATCTCATATCCGTTCCACGTACCCTCTCCCGCTCCTCACTTCCGTTCCACCCTCCCTCTCCCATCAGATAGTCGGCAAACGTCACACAGCCCAACATAAAGGGAGGGACACAGGAGTGACGGAAGAGATGGAGCCAGATTTGGATGAGACGGAAGAGTGGTGGTGGGGGGGGGGGGAGAGTGGAGGGGGAGAGGGGTTACGTGAGGGGGTAAAGTTGGGGGGGAGAGAGAGGGGGGCGAGGGGGGGGGGGGTTAAACACCATCTTTGCCAGCAGTACCCCCACAGCGCTACCGGCGTCGCCCCCTCCCACATTCTTCCCCCCCCCCCTCTTCCTTCCTTCCCCTCCCACATACTTCCTCCCCCTTCCCCTCCCCCTCCCCCCCCGGTCTATAGGACACAAGGCACAACGCTACATCGTTCACTCAACGCACACGAGCAGCTTAAAAACATAGACGTTATTAAATTTACGTTTATAGATGTTGTAAAGTAATTTTAGTATCGATCAAAGGGAGCATAACACCTTTGGGAACACCTGTATAGAACAGCCAACAGAAGCACCACCACCACCAACAGAAGCACCACCACCACCAACAGAAGCACCAACACCACCAACAGAAGCACCACCACCACCAACAGAAGCACCAGCAGCAACAACAGAAGCACCAACACCACCAACAGAAGCACCACCACCACCAACAGAAGCACCAGCACCACCAACAGAAGCACCAACACCACCAACAGAAGCACCACCACCACCAACAGAAGCACCAGCAGCAACAACAGAAGCACCAACACCACCAACAGAAGCACCACCACCACCAACAGAAGCAACAGTCTCCCGACCCATTACACCAACTTGAAGAGTCAATAAACAATAAAACTTAGCCATAAAAGTATCTTTACAAGACCCTGAGGCAGCTGTGATAGCCATATATATATATATATATATATATATGCAAACCCAAATATATGACTGTGACGTCATGGCTGTAACAACAACTTAGATCTCGCAATGTTCGTAAATTTACAAAGGTGTTCCAAGTATAAAATCTCAACCCACTTCAAAACTCCGCTTTCGAACAGTCATTTCGAACAAAAACGTACTTAAGGTGTACTCGTTGGTGAGAATTCTACTCCTGGGGTCAGATTCACGAAACAGTTACGCAAGTACTTACGAACGTGTACATCTTGTGGGAACCGACCTGTGAGATTTATATTTATTTAATTTATATGAATTTATATTTACGTTAATTTATATACTTCGATAGCAATTTGTATAATGATAAGTGGACTGTATTTCTGCAATAATCTCATAATCTCACAAATCGATCCTCTACACATTAGGGGGGGTTTATATTTATATATATGCAGCCAATCAAACTACAGTATTAACTACATACATTGAAAAGGTTCCTTATCTTATAGTACAGCAGGTTAGTCCACCAGGTATAACTAGGGTGTAGACACCAAATTATCCTCTTTGAGGTAGCTTCCATCACCCAGTAACTGGTGCACAAAATCTTGATCCTCGTCTTGACCTGTCAAAAGGGCGCTAGCTGTAAAGCCAGATACCTAGTATATGACAGGTATTTCAGAGAAACATTGTACATGGAACAATAAAGACCTGGCTTAATTACCTTTAGTATGAGGCGATTTCGCGTTCTAACCGGCTAACCCTACCCAATGACATTAATGGCCACTAATGATAGATAATGGGTTTCGGATAGACACTTAACTTGAATTTGTAGACAGCGTGTTGATAATGGTACACTTTTAGTTTCCATAACACTACGTCCAAGTAAATTTAACAGGAGCCGAATTTGCTCCCGTGTGAGCCTCTGGTCTAGTAAACAACAATGGCTGCCCTCCTTCCTCCCTCTGACGCCTGGCTTACATTGTCCACATGTCAGAAAGTGATAGAAGGGTCACATTTACTCTACTTTAATATTGATAATTAAGTTAATTTATATGAGATGTTTTATGATGGTAAAGTCCAAAGACTAATGTATTTAAGAATAATTCCCAGCAGAATAGCTGGTGAATTATAATAGTATGTGGTGATGATATCCCGTTTTCTATAGACGGTAATTCCACTACAAGTTACGTTTTCTATGGGTAACTTGTTTATACAACACAGCTATTATCTGTCTGTATGATATATTAAATGGTGTCGGATTTTCCGACACATCTTTCCTCAATCTTTGACGGCTTTGGTTACATTTATTAAACAGTTTACAAGCATGAAAACTTGCCAATCAACTGTTGTTATTGTTATAAACAGCCTCCTGGTGCTTCGGAGCTCATTAACTGTTTAATAATTGTAAACAAAGTCGCCAAAGATTGAGAAAAGATGGACAGGTTCGTAAGTGCTTGCGTAACTGCTTCGTGAATCTAGCCCCTGGAGTGTGTGGCCCGTGACCGCCCTGCCCTGGTGATTGTCTGGTCTGGACCTAGATTCAGGAAGCTCTGTGTATTTCTTCGTAAGTGGGTTTGCTACGAAGGTTCCTAAGTGTGCCCTAAGAAGATGCTTAGGTGCAATTCAATAACGTCCACTTAGGAAGAAATTTGTTGGTTCACCTGCGTGCCGATAGAGGTCACTACAGTGTTTCGTTTGGCCAATCAGAGAGCAGGCAACATTCTTCATATTGAAGATTTAGCGCTGGCTTATCGGAGCTCTACTGCCTCCAATTTACGTCGAATTTTCTTATAAAATTAGTATATTTCGAAGTAAAACAATGTTTTTTCAACTTCTACAGCCAGCACCGACATTGTAGTAAACAAATATGTTACATTTGTTGTTTACCTACGTAATTCTAAGAGATACTGTGTAGCTGTCCTTGTTGCTCGGAAGATGCGCTGACAATTATTGTATATATTTACTGAATTTACCCAAGGGCCACTAACTATCTAGTGGCCTCGAAGAGGACAGAAAGCCGGCGGCTTGTTAAAGGGCCCGCCGGCCCTTGATATTTTTTAGCTGGAATCTGGCATTTACGGCTTCAGCGGGTAGGCGGTTCCATGAGTTTATAGCCCTCTTGGTGGAAAAAACATCTGTTTTCAGTCCTACCTGAGAGAACATACTCTCCAACACTATATCTGTGATTGCCCTGTTATCAGTGACTTCATACCAAATGGTATGAGGTATTTTGAGCTCTGTAATTACTTCATACACTCAGGAATATTGAAAGATATTCTTAAACTGCACCCAGATTTTGCCAGTGGAGGATAATAGATCAGCATTAAGTATTTTGTTCTCTCCTAATTCCATGTATGACTGGCCGTCCTGTGAGGTGAGCTTGTAGCTGGTTTTTGATCTACACTGTGTGGTCCTTCTCCTTACCTAACATCATTTGTGCAGCATATTTTTATTTTATGTTTCACCCAGATTTAATTTCAAAATATAACCAAACTAAATAAATTAGAAATGGGTATGTATAGCTAAGGTACAACCTTACTACTAGGTGAACAGGGGCATTTAGTGATAGTAAATGATCCCATCAGACAGGGCTCATCACCTTCTCTCATATTTCATGTTCACCAGTGTTTATTTACTTAATAACTACGGGTATAATATCTTGCTATTATAAAACTAATTCTACTATCATAAAAGACAAATTTACTTTAAGTTTCAAGCAGAGAATGCATATATAACTTGCACGAAGGACTCCTCTTCACTAGATTCAATTTTTATAATCTTTTGTTTATGTTCCAAAATCTTAAAATCGATCCCAGTGTTATGTAGTAGAGAAAAATTGAGTTATATCCAGTGTACGTAAAGCTACGAGTGGTCGAAACCACACTTAGATCCCGGAATGAACTTACGAAGGTTTTTCCACTTAGTGTAGCTACATGAATACCGACGTAGCCGCCACGAAGGCGCTAAGAAGGAAAACATTCGTAGCTAAGAAGAAAAACCTTCGTAAGTACCTTCCTGAATCCGGCCCCTGGTCTGTGAAGTTACTCGTAGCCACCACAGCCTGGCTGATCCCCGAACTCCAGCAGCAAATGGTCCACTTCTCCCATGAAAGCTTCCACTCTTGTTCCAGTGATATTTCTTATGGGGAGGATATTGAGGAGTGACTGAGCCTCTGATGTTTCCGCTGGGTTACTTAGGCAAACACGTGAAGACCAACTCCGTTCGTATAGGTCAGCACACAATGGTAAACTGAATGTATTGACTTTCCTCTAATAGTTTGCCCTGATATTAACTATTATGTTAATATTTTTAACATAATATTTACCCATACGGTATATTATATGCTTAATATACCCTTAACATATCCTTAATATACAACTGATATACGCTAAATATGAGTTTAATATACGCTTCGATATAACAATAAATTTAAAAGAATATTATGGTAATTTTTCTGATAAATCATTAAATACTGAATTTTTTAACGAACACTTTCTTCTATAATAAACTATTAATTTATGGAATTATTTTAAATCTTCTGGTAAACCCAAAATATGTAAATAATTATATATGCAGATCATTAGTATTAATTTTCATATCTATGTAGAAAAAGGTAACTCATTCGTCCTTCAAATGGAATATAATAGAGACCACAATGATGGTAACATTCTAGACTCTCCGAATGTTGCCATTAAACCCTAATAGAGCATCTTAATCCTAATAGAGCGTCCTAATCCTAATAGAGCGTCCTAATCCTAATAGAGCGTCCTAATCCTAATAGAGCCTCCTAATCCTAATAGAGCGTCCTAATCCTAATAGAGCGTCCTAATCCTAATAGAGCGACCTAATCCTAATAGAGCCTCCTAATCCTAATAGAGCGTCCTAATCCTAATAGAGCGTCCTAATCCTAATAGAGCGTCGCATTTTGACGTATATGAAGTCCAAAAATTGTCGTTCTAGAAAATGGTAGCGGCTCGCGAATAGTGCATACTGCCCCGTTTTCTGTTTTGGGTCCTCTGGTAGGTTAGGATTAGGGCACGTTAGTAGGGCAGGTTCTTGACGTTGGGGAAACCTTAAGAGGACGGGTTGTGCGAGCAACATTGAGTTAACACAAGGCTAGTCGAAGGAAAAACAAAGCCAACACAAGCACAAGTTTTATAATAATTGCAAAAATTATAATAATTATTATATACTTTACCAGTTGCCGCACTTGGGCTGGTCGGTAGAGCGACGGTCTCGCTTCATGCAGGTCGGCGTTCAATCCCCGACCGTCCAAGTGGGTGGGCATGATTCCTTCCCCCCGTCCCATCCCAAATCCTTATCCTGACCCCTTCCAAGTGCTTTATAGTCGTAATGGCTTGGCGCTTCTCCTGATAATTAACCCCCTCTCCCTCCCTCTCTCTCCCTTTTATTTCTCTATTCTTATCTACCAGTTGCCGGAATACTGCACATCTCAGGAAGACCAATTAACATGACGTCAGTGTACTAGGACACCCAGTACACACATCAGGAATAACTGGATAAATAGAGAGATGGATCTTCACATTTCTAATTCAGTGAACGAAAAGAGTATTAGCCAACAGGAGCCAAACCCGGATCATTCACCGTGACACGCTCCCAGGGTAAGTGTGTGTGAGTGATCCCAAGGTAAGTGTGTGTGAGTGATCCCAAGGTAAGTGTGTGTGAGTGATCCCAAGGTAAGTGTGTGTGAGTGATCCCAAGGTAAGTGTGTGTGAGTGATCCCAAGGTAAGTGTGTGTGAGTGATCCCAAGGTAAGTGTGTGTGAGTGATCCCAAGGTAAGTGTGTGTGAGTGATCCCAAGGTAAGTGTGTGTGAGTGATCCCAAGGTAAGTGTGTGTGAGTGATCCCAAGGTAAGCGTGTGTGAGTGATCCCAAGGTAAGCGTGTGTGAGTGATCCCAAGGTAAGTGTGTGTGAGTGATCCCAAGGTAAGTGTGTGTGAGTTATCCCAAGGTAAGTGTGTGTGAGTGATCCCAAGGTAAGTGTGTGTGAGTGATCCCAAGGTAAGCATAAGGTAACCAATTTACTGGAAGGGAAGAAGGCAAGTCTTTCAAAGGGAAATTTGTCAAAACATTACGTCCGCGTCGTGCTGCGGCCAGATGGCCGGTAGTGCCGCGAGGTGCCTACACCTAGTTCCATGATACATGATAAATTCCCTTTTGACACAAAATGTTCTTGAAAAAAGTGGGGATGAATTTTATGCGGAAGTGCCTCTTATACGCCGGCAAATACGGCATTTATGCGTTAAATTAATTTATTAGAAAGAAATATTTTAATGATATTATATATATATATATATATATATATATATATATATATATATATATATATATATATATATATATATATATATATATATATAAATATATATATATATATATATATATATATATATATATATATATATATATATATATATATATAAAAATGAAGAGGGCAGAGCTATGCAGTATCCCCCCCCCACCCCCCACCCCTAGCCGATTAATATATATATATATATATATATATATATATATATATAAAAATGAAGAGGGCAGAGCTATGCAGTATCCCCCCCCCACCCCCCACCCCTAGCCGATTACATATAAATGAAAGCAATATTGCAACTAAACAGAATAAATTCAGTAAATACAAAAAATACAGTAAGTAATAAGAATTAGAAGCATAACAAGAGAAGGGGTCACAGTACAATAACAACTCATTATCAGGGCAGGTGCAGTTGGTCCCACTAATTATCCCTAATTACAGGTATGCTAATGACCTACTTTGTTTTAATAACACAACACAACGGTGGCAATTATGTGTCATTAGAGTAGATCACTCCAACTGTGTTTATTGTAAACTTGTATAAACAGTTTTCAAGAACATCTTTATAGATGTTACTTTACTTCAGAAAAAGTATTGTATACTTAGAACACAAGAACTTTAAGAATTAATTAAGCTATAATCAAGCCTATTGGCCCAAAGGACCAGCTCCCATTTATATCCACCAAAAACTCATTCATACATATGTCTAACCTACGCTTGAAACAATCCAGTGGTCCCACTTCCTCAGGGGTTGTGGATTTGGCTGTACTCGGTTACTTGAAGTTACTGTGACCGAGGCTGGAGTCAGTCTTCAACACCCCATCCTTCATGCAAGAAGTCAGCCTCCACCACCACTCCCTCCAGTTTAGGAGTCAGCCTCCATCATCTTACTCCATATAAGAAGTAATCAGCCTCCATCACCTCCATGTATGGAGAAACCCATGTATATGGAGTCAGCCCGTGATAGTTTACTAATTAATGTATTCGTCTGCTGTGGGTAATGAGGCATTAGTCTGCTGTGGGTAATGAGGCATTTGTCTGCTGTGGGTAATGAGGCATTAGTCTGCTGTGGGTAATGAGGCATTTGTCTGCTGTGGGTAATGAGGCATTAGTCTGCTGTGGGTAATGAGTCAACAGTCTGCTGTGGGTAATGAGTCAACAGTCTGCTGTGGGTAATGAGGCATTAGTCTGCTGTGGGTAACGAGTCATTAGTCTGCTGTGGGTAATGAGTCAACAGTCTGTTGTGGGTAATGTGTCAACAGTCTGCTGTGGGTAATGAGTCAACAGTCTGCTGTGGGTAATGAGTCAACAGTCTGCTGTGGGTAATGAGGCATTAGTCTGCTGTGGGTAACGAGTCATTAGTCTGCTGTGGGTAATGAGTCAACAGTCTGTTGTGGGTAATGTGTCAACAGTCTGCTGTGGGTAATGAGTCAACAGTCTGCTGTGGGTAATGAGTCATTAAAGTTTAGAAACATGCGCTCAACCCATTCCGTGTTTTCCTGCTTGATCTTACTCATAATATTAAATTAAACTAAACAGGAATTGTCTTATCTAATATGCACACACACACGCGCGTGTGTGGGAGTGAGTGTTCTATTTAGTTAATTTATTATACACCCCAAACTCATCCTGTGAGCGGTAGTGGACCCCATATCCATCCTGTGAGCGATGGTGGACCCCATACCCATCCTGTGAGCGATGGTGGACCCCATACCCATCCTGTGAGCGATAGTGGACCCCATACCCATCCTGTGAGCGGTGGTGGACCCCATATCCATCCTGTGAGCGATGGTGGACCCCATACCCATCCTGTGAGCGGTGGTGGACCCCATACCCATCCTGTGAGCGATGGTGGACCCCATATCCATCCTGTGAGCGATAGTGGACCCCATATCCATCCTGTGAGCGATAGTGGACCCCATATCCATCCTGTGAGCGGTAGTGGACCCCATATCCATCCTGTGAGCGATGGTGGACCCCATACCCATCCTGTGAGCGGTGGTGGACCCCATACCCATCCCGTGAGCGGTTGTGGACCCCATACCCATCCTGTGAGCGGTAGTGGACCCCATACCCATCCTGTGAGCGGTAGTGGACCTCATATCCATCCCGTGAGCGGTAGTGAACCCCATACCCATCCTGTGAGCGGTTGTGGACCCCATACCCATCCTGTGAGCGGTTGTGAACCCCATACCCATCCCGTGAGCGGTTGTGAACCCCATACCCATCCTGTGAGCGGTTGTGAACCCCATACCCATCCTGTGAGCGGTAGTGGACCCCATACCCATCCTATGAGCGATAGTGGACCCCATACCCATCCTGTGAGCGGTAGTGGACCCCATACCCATCCTGTGAGCGGTTGTGGACCCCATACCCATCCTGTGAGCGGTAGTGGACCCCATACCCATCCTGTGAGCGGTGGTGGACCCCATACCCATCCCGTGAGCGGTTGTGGACCCCATACCCATCCTGTGAGCGGTAGTGGACCCCATACCCATCCTGTGAAAGGTGGTGGACCCCATACCCATCCCGTGAGCGGTTGTGGACCCCATACCCATCCCGTGAGCGGTGGTGGACCCCATACCCATCCCGTGAGCGGTTGTGGACCCCATACCCATCCCGTGATCGGTAGTGGACCCCATACCCATCCCGTGAGCTGTAGTGGACCCCATACCCATCCTGTGAGCGGTAGTGGACCCCATACCCATCCTGTGAGCGATAGTGGACCCCATACCCATCCTGTGAGCGGTAGTGGACCCCATACCCATCCTGTGAGCGATAGTGGACCCCATACCCATCCCATACCCATCCTGTGAGCGATAGTGGACCCCATACCCATCCTGTGAGCGATAGTGGACCCCATACCCATCCCGTGAGCGATAGTGGACCCCATACCCATCCCGTGAGCGGTAGTGGACCCCATACCCATCCTATGAGCGATAGTGGACCCCATACCCATCCCATACCCATCCTGTGAGCGATAGTGGACCCCATACCCATCCCGTGAGCGGTAGTGGACCCCATACCCATCCTATGAGCGATAGTGGACCCCATACCCATCCCATACCCATCCTGTGAGCGATAGTGGACCCCATACCCATCCTGTGAGCGATAGTGGACCCCATACCCATCCTGTGAGCGATAGTGGACCCCATACCCATCCCATACCCATCCTGTGAGCGATAGTGGACCCCATACCCATCCTGTGAGCGATAGTGGACCCCATACCCATCCTGTGAGCGATAGTGGACCCCATACCCATCCCGTGAGCGGTTGTGGACCCCATACCCATCCTGTGAGCGATAGTGGACCCCATACCCATCCCATACCCATCCCGTGAGCGGTTGTGGACCCCATACCCATCCCGTGAGCGGTTGTGGACCCCATACCCATCCCGTGAGCGGTGGTGGAAAATGCTCTACTGCTTATAATACGCTGGGAAACTGAACCCCAAGATTCGTTTAAGCAAGTTACAGCCCAACAAACTCGCCCTTTGGGACAAAATTACACCCCCCCCCAAAAAAAAAAGCATTGACAAGCAAGTGACAGTTTGCTAACATAGACACCATCAGTTTATTAACAGTCCTGGGTAGGGAATTATTAGGGAAAAGCGCCAAACCATTACGACTATATAGCACTTGGAAGGGGTCAGGATAAGAATTTGGGATGGGACGGGTTAGAGGAATGGTGTCCAACCATTTTTATGGTCGGGGATTGAACGCGGACCTGCATGAAGCGAGACCGCCGCTCTACCGTCCAGCCCAAGTGGTTGACAGTGCTGGTTAGTTTACCTTAACTAACATGAAGGTCACAGTGACGGAGTGTGTCAGTGAGTCACTTATAGATGAGTAAGTGAGTCACTGGTGACGGTGAGGGTAGTGAGTCATGAGGGCAGTGAGGGGGAGACATCGTACTCTATGACTCCTCATTCCCTTGCTCTATCACCCAGGCCGGCCAGTATAGAGCCTCATGGTGCAACAGAGTATAAGCGCTCTTTAACACTGTATTTCATGCCGTAACGACTGAACGCCGGTGTTCTGATTGGTGCTTCAGACTGTGTGATGTCCAACTTCTGGTGATCTCTGCCTCTGATTGATCTCCCTGATTTGTGGTGATCAATGTCTGATCAACCCTGATCGGACAATGAACAAATCGTTATATTACGAGATTTTTTCAACAAACAAAATATGAACATGTTGAACACGCTAATGTGCAACAATTTGTAAACGCAGAAAACCGTAATACTGAACACAGGTTTCAACCCTCGAATATATAATTTTGAAAAAAAAAAAAATCATGCCGAATTTACGATATTTTTTTTAACAAACGCTGAGCCTAATGTGAGCCTCGAGTGACGTCACACACCCAAACGTCAGGCAAAGTGGAGCATGTCTCCCACTGTTGCTATATTTCCCCCTCCCAATTCCCTCCAAAAAAGCATCCCCCACTCCCCCTATCCCCCCCCCCACATACCCCCCACTTCCCCACCCCCATCACCCCTCCCCGCCACCCCCACGGGCACAAGAAGGGGTTGTGGGTGCAGGGAAGGGTCCCGACGTTGGGTACAATTAGTTCCTCAAGTGGTAACCAGAGGGGGCGACTCTGCCATATATCATATGGATACTTCAGTGGACAAAATTTGAAGCCCAACTGTAGAAGCACAAAGATATCTCCCTCACCAAGCACTGCCCGGGACACTGGCTACGACACTGGCTACTACACTGACTACGACACTGACTACGACACTGACTACGACACTGACTACGACACTGACTACGACACTGATTACGACACTGACTACGACACTGACTACGACACTGATTACGACACTGATTACGACACTGACTACGACACTGACTACGACACTGACTACGACACTGATTACGACACTGACTACGACACTGACTACGACACTGACTACGACACTGACTACGACACTGACTACGACACTGACTACGACACTGACTACTACACTGACTACGACACTGACTACGACACTGGCTACTACACTGACTACGACACTGACTACGACACTGACTACGACACTGATTACGACACTGACTACGACACTGACTACGACACTGACTACGACACTGATTACGACACTGACTACGACACTGACTACGACACTGATTACGACACTGACTACGACACTGACTACGACACTGACTACGACACTGATTACGACACTGACTACGACACTGACTACGACACTGACTACGACACTGACTACGACACTGACTACGACACTGACTACGACACTGACTACGACACTGGCTACGACACTGACTACGACACTGACTACTACACTGACTACGACACTGATTACGACACTGACTACGACACTGACTACGACACTGATTACGACACTGACTACGACACTGACTACGACACTGATTACGACACTGATTACGACACTGACTACGACACTGATTACGACACTGACTACGACACTGACTACGACACTGATTACGACACTGACTACGACACTGACTACGACACTGATTACGACACTGATTACGACACTGACTACGACACTGATTACGACACTGACTACGACACTGACTACGACACTGATTACGACACTGACTACGACACTGACTACGACACTGATTACGACACTGACTACGACACTGACTACTACACTGACTACGACACTGACTACAACACTGACTACTACACTGACTACTATACTGACTACGACACTGACTACGACACTGACTACGACACTGACTACGACACTGACTACGACACTGACTACGACACTGACTACGACACTGGCTACGACACTGACTACGACACTGACTACTACACTGACTACGACACTGATTACGACACTGACTACGACACTGACTACGACACTGATTACGACACTGACTACGACACTGACTACGACACTGATTACGACACTGATTACGACACTGACTACGACACTGATTACGACACTGACTACGACACTGACTACGACACTGATTACGACACTGACTACGACACTGACTACGACACTGATTACGACACTGATTACGACACTGACTACGACACTGATTACGACACTGACTACGACACTGACTACGACACTGATTACGACACTGACTACGACACTGATTACGACACTGATTACGACACTGACTACGACACTGACTACTACACTGACTACGACACTGACTACAACACTGACTACTACACTGACTACTATACTGACTACTACACTGACTACTACACTGACTACTACACTGATTACTACACTGACTACGACACTGACTACGACACTGACTACTACACTGACTACGTCACTGACTACGACACTGACTACGACACTGACTACGACACTGACTACGACACTGACTACGACACTGACTACTACACTGACTACGACACTGGCTACGACATTGGCTACGACACTGACTACGACACTGGGACATTACTGTACTTGCTTTTAATTATACTGATAATTTTGACACGTGGCAGAACATACATATATAATTAACTGGTGACTTTACGGTTAATTTTATGTTACATGACAGTCACTTCAGGTCACAGACTGTCGGAAATAAACAATACGACCGTTAGTTTCTGGTTACATAGACGAAACACATCTAACTTTTAAGACTTTGAAGTGTTTCCCTTCAAGCTCGGATACTTCCCTTCCCTAACGTCAGCAGGGCCCAGTTCCCCCCTTAATATAAGCAGGGGGCCCAGTTCCCCCCCTTAAATATAAGCAGGGGACCCAGTTCCCCCCTTAATATAAGCAGGGGGCCCAGTTCCCCCCCTTAAATATAAGCAGGGGACCCAGTTCCCCCCTTAATATAAGCAGGGGGCCCAGTTCCCCCCCTTAAATATAAGCAGGGGACCCAGTTCCCCCCTTAATATAAGCAGGGGGCCCAGTTCCCCCCCCCCTTAAATATAAGCAGGGGACCCAGTTCCCCCCCCCCTAACGTCAGCCCATGACTGCCGAATACCCCCCCCCCCTCCCTCTGTTGCTTACCTTTGACTGGAGTGTAAATATTGAGGTAGAGACAGTCTTCACTCTGGTTGTTGAGATGCGGGAGGAGGCGCTGAAGGTAGTTAAAGCGACCTTCGGGCATGCGCTTGAGCGCCTCGCGTCTGTTAGTAACGTCAGGAAGCTTCTGTGGGCACACGGGGGGCATGGTGTTAGCCGTCCTGATGCCCGACCACTGGAGGGGGGACGTAGGGGGCATGAAGCGGAGGTCCCCCACAGGCGGGGCGGCATACGGCACCCCGAGGAACACAGCGACGTGTTTCAGTGCGCGGTTGTTAGGGGTCACTATGAGTCCTCTGAGGTCACCGTTGCGGGTGGAGACCAGGTGTGAGGACATGATGAACCCCTCCACGCCCACTGATGCACCTGTAAACACCACCGCCCACGCCCACACCCGCCACGCCCACACTAATCCACATGCAAACATAGTGGAGAAATGCAATTCTTTTCAAAGCCAATAAATTTTTCACTAAATTTTGTTTTCTGTGGTTTCAGAACTGCTGCATTTTTCTCGCATAATTGGAAAACCTTTTGCAATTAACTGGGGCGTGTAGACAGTGTCATCCCTCAGCACCGCGGGGAACCGCCTCCTCCTCCTCCTCCACGCTCACACTCGAAATTAAACTGAAGAAAGCAGAACTACACACTATACACCACTGGCTTCGAGGCACAAGTAATCATTTCAACTTTTCACAAACTTATTAACTTGAGAGGAGGAAAAGTTCCTCTCTCACACTTTCTAGCATATTTTATATTATTACACTTTCATTATATTTTCTGTTATACTCGAGGTCTTTCTTGGGTCTATGTTACAGTAGACTGTTGTGTTGGGCTCAGCTATGCTGCACTGACGCCGCGCAGCACCAGTTGGATGGTTCTACATGAACCTTCCATCTTCCTCTCAACATACTCCAACAATTTTAAATCCTAAGGCTCTACAATTTTTTACTTGGGTCCTGTTAAATAATTTGTAATGGCATGACGAGAGTTCTTTCACTTTACAACTCGCAATCAAACTCATACAAAATAATTTGTAACGCATTCTCATATTCCGTCGTCTCTCTCTCTCTCTCTCTCTCTCTCTCTCTCTCTCTCTCTCTCTCTCTCTCTCTCTCTCTCTCTCTCTCTCTCTCTCTCACTGACACTAGACAGCTTTTCCTCGGGGTGTCCGAAGTTTACATTTACAATAAACCGTCCAGGTCTTTGTTCCTCACGTATGCTATAAAAGAAAAAAATGTGTACCTCATATACCAAAACCTAGGATAAAACACCTATCATGCGTGGCTACACACACCAACAACATAGCCCCCCCCCCACACACACACACACACTTGTACACACACACACACACATGTACACACACACACACACATGTACACACACACACACACACACATGTACACACACACACACACATGTATACACACACACACACACACACACACACACACACACACATGTACACACACACACACACATGTACACACACACACACACACATGTACACACACACACACACACATGTACACACACACACACACATGTACATACACCCTCCTTCCACCTGGATACTGTCTCATCTTTAAAGCCCTGAAAACCTCACCAATCATCACAGTCGCTTGAGAGTATATGAGGTCTGGTTTTGGAATGCCGGTTGTGTGGTATTGTTGGCAAGAGTTCGAGCCCCCTCGCTCTCCTCTCATTCATTAGAGCGACAGATCCCTTAATCTGACGCCCCAAGGGAGAGAGAGAGAGAGAGAGAGAGAGAGAGAGAGAGAGAGAAATGGTTAAATTTTGATCAATGTCCTTTATCTTATTAAACATTTGGATTAAGCATAAGTTTTTGTTACTTACTAAAAAGTAGATGATGATTCAAGTTTAAAGATCACACTAACAATCTACCTACATATTCAGTCTATGTGTACCGCCATATATTGCCTTCAGTGTCGACACTAATGGCCTCTAAATTATGTGTACACTCCTATAACGAGGTGTAGAATTTTCAATACTTAAGATAACAATGTGTGTGTGTGTGTGTGTGTGTGTGTGTGTGTGTGTGTGTGTGTGTGTGTGTGTGTGTGTGAGTGTGTGTGTGTGTGTGTGTGAGAGTGTGTGTGTGTGTGTGTGTGTGTGTGTGTGTGTGTGTGTGTGTGTGTGTGTGTGTGTGTGTGTGTGTGTGTGTGTGTGTGTGTGTGGCAGGATGACACACCTGGACACCTCTCCTGTCAGCACCGACCGACCGCCACAATTCCTGCCTCTTTGGACAGTTATGTAACACTGTCACTACCGCACCAAGTAAACAATGACTTCCAACCACGCGCCTCTGCACGCACGCCTGCACGCACTCACACACACACACACACACAAATCCCCGTAAACGGCGGTAAATACCCACTCGCACAGACATGCACAAACACACACAGAATCTCCACAAACACAGGTTAGAACACACACACACACACACACACACACACACACACACACACACACACATGACATATATTCACAATGAACAGGGACGCAGGAGATATAAATTGGCCGCACTTCTCCCACGAAGATTCCTCAATTCCTCACACAAGTCTTAACTCCCATCGCTCTCCACCTCATAAGCTCTCACACCTCACAGCTCCTCCTCCTCCCCCCCACACACAGAGAGAGGGCCTTCTGCTGCGTTTCTCCTCATTCACTCATGAGGGCCGCCGCAGCAGCAGCTTCTGGAGGAAGTGTGAGGAGACACCAGAGGAGCCTGGGTGCCGGCGTCTGGGGGTAAAGATGCACTGAGCTTGGCACTTCCTGCGAGGGTGCCACCACATCACTGCCACGACCAACACCAACTGCTGCTGGTGCCCAGTGAGGTGCCGGCTGTGCCCAGGCTACCCCTCCCTCACCCCTCCCCTCACCCCTCACTCCTCACCCCTCACTCCTGTCCTCTCTTCAACATCTCTCTTTCCCACCTATCCCCGTACAACTAGCCACCATCTAACAGTCCTCTACTCCACTCACTCTACTCTACTCCGAGCCTCATTATCTACTCTGCTCATGATAGTCTACTTCACTCATAACTCTATAATTCACTCACGACACTTCATTCGTGAGTCTCTGACTATACTCGTACTCCTCTATTTCACTCATCAGCCTCTGCTACTGTCATGAGTCTCTACTCATGACGCTCCTGGCGGTGCTCTACAGAGCTCCCCTGGTGCTGCTGCAGAGCGCAAGGGAGCTGGTGCTGCAGAGCGCAAGGGAGCTGGTGCTGCAGCAGCTGGTGCTGTAGCAGCTGGTGGTGTAGCAGCTGGTGGTGTAGCAGCTGGTGCTGTAGCAGCTGGTGCAGCAGCAGCTGGTGCTGCAGCAGCTGGTGCTGCAGCAGCTGGTGCTGTAGCAGCTGGTGGTGTAGCAGCTGGTGGTGTAGCAGCTGGTGCTGTAGCAGCTGGTGCTGTAGCAGCTGGTGCTGTAGGAAGCGAGTTAATTCTACACAAACATTTAGCTCTTAACAACATTTTTTTAATCGGCCAAAATATTTGTTTAACAATGACGCTGACTTTTATATTTACATATTCTCCCTGTTCTAAATAACGACGAAATCCTGTAATAGATTTTTAGACAATAACACTGTATGCAAATACATACATATATATATATATATATATATATATATATATATATATATATATATATATATATATATATATATATGCATGCTCTTTCCTATCGTCATGTTACTTCAGTACATCTACAACATCTAGATACTACAAGCAAGTGTAGTACGTATTGAGTAAAATACGTTTCTGCCAAGCGCATACGTATCAGACTCGCTCTCCACCTTCTTCGATCACCAAACCACCACTTCCAGCCAGCCCGCTTCTGATTGGTGAATCGACGTCTGCACCTCTGCACTTCAGCGCCATCTACATAGCCGATGACTGAGCATGCACAAGCCATTGGATTTAGAATATCCTGTGCTCTCAAAGCTGATACAACCTTCTGATATACGCTCTGTTTATTAGTGGATGTTCTCAGCCAGTGCTTTATTCTCAGCACCTGTTAATTCATTTCTTGTCTTTATTCATTGTAGAGTAACGTCACCACTATTTTATTTTGTTATTTTTTGACTTTATAATCTTGTTTGTTTGCACTGTACATACCCAAGGGATTGTCTTTGTTCATATTTGTTTTCAAGTTAAATTAAAGTTTCATTGTTCATACTATTTGTTTTGCTTGTTTTCCCTTACTTT
>NC_091189.1:16718537-16730180 GCF_040958095.1 Procambarus clarkii
GGGCTAGCCTCACCTAACTTTGTACTGTGGGAATCTGGGTTGACCTGTGTCACATTTACACCTGGCGCCACCAGCAGACAAACACAGACAACAACTGTCTGGCCGCAGCACCGAGGACCACCTGACACCATAAACACAACATCCCGCCCCACAGTGCGGCAACTCTCCCTCCAACACGCGCCTCTGTTTAGTCGCCGCTCATCGACCTACACCACATAACACACACTGTCGAAACCTTTTCTTTCTCAACATTAGCGCGTCTCCCAACATTTGTACTCGTGCAGTCAACGGGAGGATAAACCCAAAATGCAAACTACACGTACTGTAGGTACAAGTGACAGGATGAACAACCCAGCGGGTTTTCTTCGTATTGGGGAGTGTTGTACATGCTGCTATAGCGGTATATCCACTCACAGCATGAGTGGCGCTGCCCAATAAACTCGCCCCTCGGGGCAAATATTAAAAAAAAAATCAACAAGAAGAAGAAGGGGTCGGGGACGGACATAGGCTGGCCAGGATTGCCAGAAATCAACAAGAAACAGTATGCCAGAATTACATTCAGATCCTCACGATCATTTTAGGCCCTGTGTGGTGGCTATATCTAGCAAAAATTTCAAAACCAATGTTTTTTTATAGAAATCTTCATAATCTCAGGAAAATTTACAGAAATTTTATGTTATTCAAACTTAGGCAGCACTACCATAAAACACACAACATCAACTCGCCCAACATCCTCTCCTCCCAACCTGAGAGAAAAACGAACGGTAACCCACAGATTCGAAAGGGTAACTATTCTATTCTCAGTATATGTCATTACTTATGAAGACATACTGACACTTGATCTTACTGTGTTATTAATAATATTGTAGAAGAGAGAGAGAGAGAGAGAGAGAGAGAGAGAGAGAGAGAGAGAGAGAGAGAGAGAGAGAGAGAGAGAGAGAGAGAGAGAGAGAGAGAGAGAGAGAAAGAGATTACCTACCTTACCTTGAGGTGTTTCCGGGGTTTGCCGTCTCCGCGGCCCGGTCGTCGACCAGGCCTCCTGGTTGCTGGACTGATCAACCAGACTGTTGGACGCGGCTGCTCACAGCCTGACGTATGAGTCACAGCCTGGTTGATCAGGTATCCTTTGGAGGTGTTTGTCAAAGGAACTAAACTTACCTTCCATTTACGAAAGAATAGTTCTACTTAGTACTATGTTTTGCGCCAAAACTTTGAAAAATAATGGTCCCCCCAGCTCTATTCAAATTAAATTGAGATCCATTCTAAACAATTCTGACTGTTCCCTCAATCCGCCGCAAAAAGCTCCCTACAGTGTGTGGCTCAGTTGTTGTGCCTATAATCTTCAGAAACTGAATGTGTCTCTTAACCCTGATAAAACTGTTCACTATATTTCCCCTTGGAAAGATGTGGAGGTCTCTCTGCATTATACTCCCATCAGTGTAAAACAAATGTATAACACTGACATTTTGAGATGTATAACATTAGAAGCTATTGACAGTCATCTTCAAATTCTCAAACCGACTGAATCCTATGCCTTTACTGATGGCTCTGTGCAGTTAGGCACTGGTAGAACAGGTTGTGCATGTGCAGTGTATAAAGGGAATGAAATGATCATGACTAGTACACAGAGACTGAACAACTGGGCAAGCACGACACAGACCGAGCTATTGGGTATTTATCTAGCCACTGAATACCTTAAGCTCAATGGTGGTGGAGTTATTTTCTGTGACTCTAAAAGTGCTCTGCAGTCCTTAAATAACCCATCACAATGTATGTCGGAAGTAGCTTGTAATATTAAATGGAATGTAATTTTTGCCAATGATAATAATTCTTGCATAAAATTTGTGTGGATCCCATCCCATGTTGGAGTTGAAAAACATGACTTTGTAGATCAATTGGCCAATGAGGCTTGCAGGAAACAAAACATTGATTATGACTTTGGACTATCTAATGCAGTTGTTAGAAACATACAAATTAAAGAAATTAATTCAGATTTAGAAGAACTAAGAAATGCACAGAGACCTGAAAGCTGCAGTATTAAAAGTTATGACAAGTTCTGTAATAATAGGTATTTGTATGGTCAGCACAGTAACCGGACCAGGCAATGTGATGTAGTCATTGCGCGAATTCGCCTTGGCTATAGACACATCTGGCAGGTTAGTGAGGCTGAGCCACTACCAGAATATTCAGATTGTAAACTCTGTGATAAACCTTTAATGCATTCACTAGAACACTATATTGATGAATGTGAAACCGTAAAGGACTTTAGACCTCCTGGCCTATTGTACCACCAACTGTGTAACTATTTTATTGACTCAGGTGTTCTGGACGACATCCTAACAATTTACCCAAAATTTGCTTGTCCATTTTAAAGAATGAAGAACAATTTCTATTTATATTCTAAGCTGTATCACTTATGAACCCATCCCTGCCCTTGTGTGGCAGTGCACAATAGAAAGTTGTTTTCACATATCCGCACATTAAAACATTGATTGTAACCATGATATATATGTGCTTCAGCCTACAGTTTAGACCTATTGTCTTATGTATGACCCTCTGTCCTGCGTGACAGTGAATACTAGCATTAACCTCAATTTAATAAGACTCAAAATACTCAGATTAGGCAAAATTGTAATTAATTTTGTCAATAAAGATGTTAATAATAATAATGTTTGTCAAGTTTTCTCTTGAACACTGTGAGGGGTCGGCCAGTTATGCCCCTTATGTGTAATGGAAGCGTGTTGAACAGTCTCGGGCCTCTGATGTTGATAGAGTTCTCTCTCAGAGTACCTGTTGCACCTCTGCTTTTCAACGGGGTTATTCTGCACATCCTGCCATGCCTTCTGGTCTCATGTGATGTTATTTCTGTGTGCAGGTTTGGGACCAGCCCCTCTATTATTTTCCACGGATAGATTATTATGTATCTCTCCCGCCTGCGCTCAAAAGAATACAGATTTAGGCTCTTTAGTCGGTCCCAGTAGTTTAGATGTTTTGCCGCGCGGATTCTAGCAGTAAAGGATCTCTGCACGCTCTCCAGGTCAGCAATTTCTCCAGTTTTGAAAGGGGCTGTCATTGTGCAGCAGTACTCCACTCTAGAGAGCACAAGCGTTTCGAAAAGTCATCATCGGTACAGCATCTCTAGTGTGAAAAGTTCTTGTTATCCAATCTGTCATTTTTTCGTGCAGTTGTGACGGCTACTTTATTGTGTTCTTTAAAGGTAAGGTCTTCCGACATGAGTACACCCAGATCCTTTACATTGCCTTTTCGTTCTATGTTATGGTTTGCCTGAGTTTTGTACGTGGTTTCTGTTTTTATATTTTAATTTTTTCAGTAGCGCATGAGCTGGAACTTATCTTCGTTAAACACCATATTATTTTCTGTAGCCCATAGAAAGACCTGATCTACATCTGACTGGAGGTTTGCCATGTCCTCTATGCTGCCTACTCTCATGAAAATCCTAGTGTCATCTGCAAAGGATGATACAGTGCTATAGGTTGTGTCCTTGTACCCTGGGGGACTGAGCTCTTCACGGTTGATGGGCTGGATTTTATTTTGTTGACTATTACACTTTGGGTTATGTTAGTCAGGAAATTGTAGATCCATCTGCCTATTTTTTCCGGTAATTCCTTTTGAACGCATTTTATGTGAAATGACACCATGGTCACATTTGTCAAAAGCTTTTGCGAAATCTGTGTAAATTACATCAGCATTTTTTTTGTCTTCCAAGGCATCTGTGACAAGCAAGAGCGCCCTGTTATGAAACCATGTTGTCCGGGGTTATGGAGATGCTGTGATTCCATGTATTTTGTGATCTTACTTCTTAGCACTATCTCAAAAATTTTTATGATGTGCGATGTTAGTGCTATCGATCTGTAATTATTTGACTAAGCTTTATTTCCTCCTTTACGGAGTGGTGCTATCTCTGCTGCTTTTAGTATGTCAGGGATAACGCCAGTATCTAGGCTTTGTCTCCAAAGAATGTGAAGGGCCTGTGATAGTGTTTTTTTTTTACAGTTCTTGATGAATATGGTGTTCCAAGAATCCGGGCTTGGTGCAGAGTGCATAGGCATACTGTTTATTGCTTCTTCAAAATCCAGTGGGGATAGGGTGACGTCTGATATATGACTTGATGTTGGTATCATATACATGAAAAATTCATTTGGGTTATCAATCTTTAGTGTGTTTAGTGGCTCGCTGAAAACAGAGCCGTACTGCTTCCTCAGTAACTCGCTCATTTCTTTGTTGTCATCGGTGAAAGTTCCATCTCCCTTTCGCAGGGGCCCGATACTGGATGTGGTTTTTGATCTTGATTTTGCATAGGAGAAAAAATATTTCGGATTTCTCTCTATTTTACTGATGGCCTTTTGCTCTCTTTGCCTCTCCTGGTTTTTTATGATTCTTGTAGCTTGAGTTCAATTGTTTCAATTGTTTTGAGAGAGAGAGAGAGAGAGAGAGAGAGAGAGAGAGAGAGAGAGAGAGAGAGAGAGAGAGAGAGAGAGAGAGAGAGAGACAGAGAGAGACAGAGACAGAGACACAGACAGAGAGACGGAGACAGAGAGAGATAGAGAGAAAAAGAGACAGACAGAGAAACAGACCGACAGACAGACAGAGAGGTTACTGACTCCAACTGACAGTTGGGAAAGAGGGTCAGCCGACCAGCACTAATGCTCTACTTGATGTCTACCTGGACGTGAAGGGGAATTCAATCCTTCTTTGGAAACTGAAAGACGAACTTAAAGAGGATTAACACCTTACTACCAGGTTTAAAGGCAGCCTAATAGAATTCAACTCTTCTTAAGATGTTCCAGAGCAGTGTAAGGGAATTCAGAGCTTCGCCAGAGGGCCCAACGTTAAGTGAAGAGCATTTGATCATTTACGTCAGAACAGACGGCCTTTAATTCCATTTATCTTTGACATAGAAGCTAACGAAACTACTTTATATAACCTTAGTTTTTGGTTTGTTGATGGGCTTAAGCCTCTAGAGGGTTGTTTAGGCCACTAAAAGTGCTTACTGACCAATCAGCAAAAATACTTTTGAAGTAAACTTTCAGTGTATATATACACCGTGAAGTAGGGTATACCCCTCTGTGTATAGGTTGCTTGAACAAACTTATATACTGAACTTATAATGAAATTTCCGAAATCACTGAGCAGCTTCCTTATAGCTCAGTGGAAGAGCTTCCGCTTCACAGCGTGTGGTCGCCGGTTCGAGTCTCCTAGTGCCCTAGAGAATGAAATTTTTATTTCCACGATAGTGTGGTTGACAATTGATATGACATGAGTGTGGATCACTAATGCCTATGTGCTTTTGAGGCAGGTGGAAAAAGTATAAAATCTCAGTTGGGCAGCGGTTTCCTGCCCCTGAGATCTTTCCTGAGATGAGATGAGATGAGATCATCTGAGATTAAGGAATTTTCTGTCTTAATCCTTCCTTCAAGGTCTGACTTTGTCGTATATATATATATATATATATATATATATATATATATATATATATATATATATATATATATATATATTTAGGCTTGTATCGAGTTTCCGCAAAGGTCGAACTACTGACCTTTCCCAGAATACAACCCCACAACAGTTGCCTAACTCCCCTTTGTATCTGTTTACTGCTAGATGAACAGAAACATTAAGTGAAAGGAAACGTGCCCAACCATTTTTGTCTCGCTCGAGAATCGAACCCGGGGTTACCGATTGTGAGTTGATAAAGAATCAAACTGCACTACAAAACCCATTGGCCCCGGCTCATACCAGGTCTCAGAGGTAGTGTTATTGGTGGTGAATGGTTAGTGCCTTTAGGTAAATGGTTAGAGTGCTTGGGGGTGAATGATTAGTGATTGGAGGTGAATGATTAGAGTGCTTAGAGATGAATGATTAGTGATGAATGATTAGTGATTTGGAGGTGAATGGTTAGAGTGCTTGGAGGTGAATGATTAAAGTGCTTGGAGCTGAATGATTAGTGCTTGGAGGAGTAATGTAAAAGGGGGTCAAGGAAGGGGGGGGGTTAAATCATCACAATATTGACTAAGTAAAACAAAATAAAGATTTAGATCAACAAAGTTCATTTACAAATGATATTTAATGTGTATTAAGTTAACGTTAATATATTCCTGAATAGTTTCAACTGTTATAGATGAAAATAATATCTCAGAAATGAATAATGTTTCACAAATATAAATAATTCGTGATTTTCCACGATAATTTCATGTTTCAAACCTGTTTATAGTGAAGGTTCACAATATTTTAATGTTTCAATTTTGTTATAATGAAGTATCAGAATTATTAATGTTCCAAAAATACTTTGAATCGATTGCTTTTCAAAAGGATTTTTTAGCATATGCGAAATAAAATTAATAAAATGCTTCATCATTTCTAACAAGAATATGAGAGCCTCATTCATAAGCTTAAACACGACCGTTTGTTGTGGAAATTACTGTCAAAAGGTTTAGTTATGATTGAGTTTAGTTGAATATTAAATAAATTAATGTCAATGCCTTTGAGTGAATAAACAATCACTGCCTATGTAATAACAGCAGCACGAAATTACACAAAAATTACTGCAATGCATTTGTATTTATTTCAAGAACACTCTTGTTGTTTTTTACCTGATTTTTGGCGGCAATGAAACTCACTTTTTATTGGAAAATTTATAATTTTATAAACATTGCTCTAAGTGCTCAACGTTTCGTTCCTGCCTGGAACATCTTCAGGTGAAATATGGTATTTAGCATGATTGATGAAGATTAAGCCACCCAAGAGGTGGCACGGGCATGAATAGCCCGTAAGTGGTAGATTATTTGTTCTTGTTTAGTAAGTGTACACTGTGTGCTGAAGTCGCACGTAATCGTCAAGCTGCTATCGCGGGGGAGGATACTGTGTGACAGTATTTATGAGGGTGTCCAACTGCTGGACATCTTTTTTGACCAGAAGAGTGGCAGTGTTGACGGCTTCAAAGTGGTTACTGCAAGATTCAGGGACTCTTAAAGCTCTTCTAAGGTCATTGGTTGCTTCACATTCCAGGAGATAGTGAAGTTGTGGCTTTTCTGTGATTGTTTGGAAGATGCATTTCCTCCGCCTGTGTTCACCAATTTCCAAAGTCAATAGTACCTATTTATACTTTTTAATTGCGTTGTACGTCGATGTACATACTATGGTCCTCATCTTTCCTATGAGTACTGTCAAAACGGGAAGATGGGCTGAATTTGCGTGAGACCAACCCCAAGCTTCTGACCTCCAACTTTGGACAAACAGACATTGTCTCTTGTTCATATATAATTCAACCCTAATATATATAGATACACATGATCACATATTAAGGCTATGTTTAGGGTCGAACCCGGCAGATACTATAGCACTCTGTATATGTATACAAGATGCCTTTATGTGTATATATGTAAATATGCTCTGATATCAGCATATGATCAGATTTGCAGATTATGTTCATCTACAAGCAACAAAGATATAAGGCAACATTGAGTCCATCCACCTCTTCAGCTCTCTCTCTCTCTCCCTCTCTCTCTCTCTCTCTCTCTCTCTCTCTCTCTCTCTCTCTCTCTCTCTCTCTCTCTCTCTCTCTCTCTCTCTCTCTCTCTCTCTCCCCTCTCCCTCCCAAACAATTGTCCAAGCATATCGTCCACATCTGGCAATATCGAGATTTGAAGCTCTACCCTCTAATTCGCTTTTGGAGAGCATGTAACTTCCCAATCCGATTACCCGAGACCAATAGGGTAACTCTTCCTGGCTATCACTACTACCCGGGGGGGAAGGGATACTTATAAAGGGAAATGGGGGCACTTATAAGGGGGGAGAGGTGTGATGGCCCAGAGAGAGAGAGAGAGAGAGAGAGAGAGAGAGAGAGAGAGAGAGAGAGAGAGAGAGAGAGAGAGAGAGAGAGAGAGAGAGAGAGAGAGAGAGAGGGAGTATATTCATATATGTCTATTGTATTTTTTTTATTTATATATACAAGAGTTTTTACATTCTTGTACAGCCACCAGCACGCGTAGCGTTTCGGGCAGGTCCTTAATCTTAATTTTCCCGGGAATACGACCCGCCAAATCGTTTAACAACCAGGTACCCATTTCCTGCTGGGTGAACAGAGGCTACGGTTAAGGATTGGCGCCCAGTAAATCATCCCCGGCTTGAATACGAACCCAGGCCAAAGCGCTTGCTAAACTCCGGGCGAGCGTTTTACCACTGCGCCACGGGGGACTGCTTGAAAAATATATTTGTGCAATAATTTGCATTTAAATAAATTTTTCAAAGGTTGATAATACAGTCGTTCCTAAATACAGTTTTCCCACCTAATTACAAAAGAGAATTATAAAACATCTCAATCATACACAACAATAGTGCCTAAGCACTATTTTCATAATTAAAATTACAAGGTGTTTCCCATTAATAAGATATCGGTACAGAATTGTTTTTTCCTCTCCACATGTCAATCCGTCCAGTGACAGAATGGGACAGTGCCAAACTGCTACAGAATCCTATTATAAATAATTTAGTTTTGATGGGATTTACATGAAACGTGGACACGCGTCATCCGCAGATCTATAAAGGGCTTAAAACAGAATGCCAACATGAGATACTATTCTGACAACTCCGTAAGTGACGCAATGTGTGACATATCTCCCGGAAAATAATATTCTGACATGTTTACATATTTAATTTCAGATGAAAATTGAATTACACGCTTTGTGTGTGTGTGTGTTTTGGGCAGGGGGAGGGGGGTTCAGCCGGTCTTTGTTCAGTATTTAACTAAAAATATATTATGTAGACCTTTAACGTGGCAGCTTTTGTGTTTGTCGCTTAGGGTTTCGAATATGTTTAGCTTACATGTTTTTTTGTGTAATCCTGTATACATCAATTATTGTTTACCACACATATACATCTGCGCGCACTCACGTGCACACACGTACATATATACACACACCAGTCTATTCCCCCGTGCTAAAAACAACAAAAACAGAAATAAGGAAGACATAATCATTATATACAAAATACTCAGATTACACCAAGATGGGCGCACAGGGGGGAAAATATTAAGAATAAAGGGGGTCTCCATAAAATTTCTTGGCCCATACGAAGCAGCTCCTATTTATAACCACCCAAACTCATGTATATATATATATATATATATATATATATATATATATATATATATATATATATATATATATATATATATATATATATATGTCGTACCTAGTAGCCAGAACGCACTTGTCAGCCTACTATGCAAGGCCCGATTGTAAGCCAAGTTTTCATGAATTAATGTTTTTTCGACTACCTAACCTACCTAACCTAACCTAACCTAACTTTTTCGGCTACCTAACCAAACCTAACCTATAAAGATAGGTTAGGTTAGGTTAGGTAGGGTTGGTTAGGTTCGGTCATATATCTACGTTAATTTTAACTCCAATAAAAAAAAATTCACGTCATACATAATGAAATGGGTAGCTTTATCATTTCATAAGAAAAAAATTAGAGAAAATATATTAATTCATGAAAACTTGGCTTATTAGGCAAATCGGGCCTTGCATAGTAGGCTGAGAAGTGCGTTCTGGCTACTAGGTACGACATATATATATATATATATATATATATATATATATATATATATATATATATATATATATATATATATATATATATATACACTAGTCACAGTTTCAGATGTGGATAGCGCCCAAGAGTCTTGAGAACTAGTACACCAGATGATTGAAGGTAGAAAGGCGGAACCTGAGAGGCTGAGCTCAACCCCAACAAACAAACCTAGACTTGTACAATCATTAGGTGAGTCCTAACTCCTCTTCTTCATTAATGAATGTCTTGAATTGTCTATTTATTCACTAAAAAAACTAATTTTAATAATTGTTTTCCATCATCATTAAATTATTTATCATAATTCCAGATAAAGATAATCAAATCTGGATGTTAGTGGCACCTGTTCTTTATTAGCCAAAGGAGAAGCATTTAAGTGGAAGAGAAGACTGAGCGCCTGACGAACTTTCGCTTCACATTGCTTGTGTCTGGCTCAGTTTGTATGGTTCCACGTGAGGCTACAAGAAGCACCGTCCGACGCACCATCGCCACACTGTATGGTACAGACGCAAGAGGTCAGTCTTCGAGCCTGTTGACAACTACTTCTTCTTCTTCTCCTTCAACTGAGAGAGACAACCTCTGACCCCTTGACCTTCCATGATGTCAACCAGCAATTTTCCAGGATTTACTCTGCGAGATCTGGAATAAGAGCGATCAATTATTCCAGCTCGCTGTCCAGTGGATGTGCCAGGGGTTTATCCCGCGTCTTTGGCCTAATATTCCATGTTTATAATTCAAATACTCAATCCTTCCACTTTTTAAAGTAAACACAATTTGTGTTTCCCTTCTAAATCTTTTCTGAATATCGGATAAAAACTTTCAAGGACTTCCAACAAATAAGGTTGCCAAGACTTCCAGTGAAAACTTTCTAGGATTTCGAATTAAAACTTTCCGGGATTTCAAATTTAAACTTTCCAAGATTTCTTCTACAAGTCTTGCAGGGCTGTGTGTATGGAAGCAATCCGAAAATTATCCTGATTTTCGAATGAAAATTTTACAGGATTTTCTATACAATTTCCCCCAAGTGTTTTCAACAAAATATCGAAGAATTGTGTTTGATTTTTAAAATATTTGTTTGAGAGCGTTATATAACATGTTTGAGAGCGTTATATAACATGTTTGAGAGCGTTATATAACATGTTTGAGAGCCTTATATAACATGTTGAGAGCCTTATATAACATGTTTGAGAGCCTTATATAACATGTTTGAGAGCCTTATATAACATGTTTGAGAGCCTTATATAACATGTTTGAGAGCCTAATAAAACACGTTTGAGAGCCTAATATAACACGTTTGAGAGCCTTATATAACACGTTTGAGAGCCTAATATAACACGTTTGAGAGCCTAATATAACACGTTTGAGAGCCTAATATAACACGTTTGAGAGCCTAATATAACACGTTTGAGAGCCTAATATAACACGTTTGAGAGCCTTATATAACACGTTTGAGAGCCTAATATAACACGTTTGAGAGCCTAATATAACACGTTTGAGAGCCTAATATAACACGTTTGAGAGCTTTATATAACACGTTTGAGAGGCTTATATAACACGTTTGAGAGCCTAATATAACACGTTTGAGAGGCTTATATAACACGTTTGAGAGCCTAATATAACACGTTTGAGAGGCTTATATAACACGTTTGAGAGGCTTATATAACACGTTTGAGAGCCTTATATAACACGTTTGAGAGCCTTATATAACACGTTTGAGAGCCTAATATAACACGTTTGAGAACCTTATATAACATTATTAAGTATTTAAAGCGTATCGGTAACAAAACCTCGAGTTTTTACTTAGTCATGACGGAATCCTTCCTGGGATCTCTAAGTTCACTTTATTTGTATGTCCTTCCTTCTGAAGGCGGATTCCTCCGTCCGCAGAAGGACCAACTCCGGACGCTAGGGACCCCCTCTCTGGACGCTAGGGACCCCCTGTCTGGACGCTAGGGACCCCTGTCTGGACGCTAGGGACCCCCTGTCTGGACGCTAGGGACCCCCTGTCTGGACGCTAGGGACCCCTGTCTAGAC
>NC_091189.1:16730680-16823180 GCF_040958095.1 Procambarus clarkii
AAGAAGGGGGACCCTTAGCCTCGGAGGAAACCACACATAACGCATTAGAAGGAATGTTTAGGTCCCCTCCAATACAGTTTTTGTGTGCTTTTCTCCAACCACCTTTTGTGTTTGTTGTACTTTATTATGTATTTAAAGGTTACAAGATATACATTGGTTGATACAAAAAGTGCTTGAAGGTTATGGATCTCTTGAAGCTCCTCCGCTTCTGGACAGGAACCGAGGATGCAGCAGGCGTTTCCCCTCTGGATCGCCACACTGAGGCGCTGAAACAAAAAACTGGAAGCCCTTGGGTCTCTAGTGACGTCAATGAGCCTGGAGCCTAATTCCTTGATATATCCCAAGGCACTCTTGCCCTAGGGGCCATGCGTCTCAGACGCAATGGGAACAAAGGTGTATTGACCTTTCAATCGCCTGTATTTGACTGATTTTGCTATTTCTCTGTGGTTGGCCGCCCCACCTGCTTGATCAGCATCGAAGCGTACATAGGTGCCAGCCAGGGTGGATACACATGGTGGATATACGTATATATTAGAAAGGGTACCTGGTGGTGCCCCAGTCTGTCTTCCCATCGACTGACATATCACTACCATAATGGAGCTAGTACCATATCCCTCCAGGACTCACCATTAACATATCACCACCATCATGGGGGGGGGGGCCAACACACTCCTCATGAGAGAGTGGATAGCAAGTCTTCCAACAAAAGCATTTATGGTCATTTCTGTCTCCTTTCCTTTAATATGTGGCGGCTTATAAGAGGGGACTCCACAGGGGGAAATGGGAAAAGAAGGGTTATAGTTGGGGGGGGGGGTGAAGGGGGCGTGGGGGGGCTGAGGGAGGGGAACCAGAGGCGGTGGGGAGAAAGACGAACCAGAGATCGTAATTGAGTGAAACAAAAATGTTATGACATGGTTTTTAACATGAATTATTAATCAGATAATGAAGCATTTTGAAACTTTAGCGTTGGTTAGATATTTGCGTTATAGTTATTATTTAAGCAGCGAGAGTTCTGCTTGGGAGGAGGAATGTTGACGAGGCGGGGAATTTTTGTACAGGGAAGGAATTCAGTTAGAAGTTGTTATTATTATTATTGTTATTATTATTATTTTTATTATTATCTACCACAAACGTGGCCACAGTAACGACGGGTGCTGGGCGCTCCCGCCTGCTGCTCACAACTGGTTGCTTCCTTCCTGTCAGAGCATTTACAATTCCCATGTTAACATTACAGTACACGAGTACATTATTAACTTACTGCTATACGATTTATTGATTGGTTGATGCTGTTTATTAATTCCTGATAAATTAGTATCTCTCCCCGTCCCCGTGGCGCAGTGGTAACACACTCGCTCCGCGCTACCCGAGCGATTGGTTTGGGTTCGTATCCTGGCCGGGAAGGAGTGACTAGGCCGCCAATCCTTAACTGTAGTTTCTGTCCACCCGGCAGTGAATGGGTACCTCGTCGATAAACGGTTTCGCGGGTCCGGGGATAAATTAAGATTAAGGACCTGCCCGAAACGCTGTGTGCTTGTGGCTGTACAAGAATGTAAAAACTCTTGTACATATAAATAAAATAAAACAAATTAAAAATAGTTTCTCGCAGCACATTTAAATGAGTATGGATTAATCCAATAATTTCTACCCCAACTGTTATCGTAATATAATGCAATATGACTTGTTTTTCGTTAACTTTTATTCAAAATAATTACATTAACACAAAATCATACCAAAAAACGTACATAATGTTTTTAACCAGTAAGCAAGATATAAAGTAAAAAATGCTTGTATGTTTTTTATTATCAGTAATTAGTAAGTAGAAATATGCAATAAATACTCCTGTCTTTTTTGTTAAATGTTATTATTTATTAGTCCTGCTGCTTTACTTGTCCATTTATTATTATTTAATACTATTTTTATTATGCAGGTTACCTTGTCGAACCAAATGTGTGTCAGTCAGTAAGGGGCTTCCAGAGATCTTACGAAATACTTAAAAAGTTTTTTCTAGACGAAAAAGGATGGGAATATCTGGGCTAGAGACACTAGGTTCTACGAGGACTAGATATTAGTAGTGTACCACATAATTCTCCAGCATAGCCGAGGAAACATAGCCTCTTCCATCTTCGCTATCCACCACTCTACATACCTCATATATCGTCCGGTATGTAGCTGAATGTCTAGACAAATGTCTAGACAACCACACCAGTACATCCTCCACCCATCCTGAGAGCCCAAGACAGGTGTACGGCTCCAGACTCGCTGGTTCCTCGGTACGTGTTTAAACCACCAGTTACGCTGCCGGCTCCTAGTACCAAGCCTCGGTGACACAAGATGTGACGACACCACCAGGGGTATAAATACCCGTGACCTCGGTCAAGTAGTCAGTCTGTATCAGGAGCTCAGGACATCAACACTATGGCCTCAACGCGACGCTTGCTCCCAGCTGCTCCACAACACTAAACATGTGCCACAAAATACGAATCAAAGCACAGAAACGGTTGAATATACAGAGGAAGAACCCCACTAATAGAGAGGCACAGACAGACACAGACACAAACACTGCCGTATAGTGTCAAACACACACAAACACAACGTGAGATAAACACCAAACAAGGAATAATAATCATTCACGAAACTAGACAAACAAAATAGTACAACATTTTCACACACTAAAAAATAGACCATTACGATCAAACCCTTCAATAAGGTTGCACCGGGTCCGGTTGGTTGAGCCTTCAACATGAGCTCAACATTGCAATATCAACCCATCGAACATTCATTGGCGTTAATGGACAGCGATGCCTGAGACCTAATCCAACCCATAATGTTTTATGTACTGCTGGATACACGATGGTGGGGTGTTGAATTGTTTATGGGAGGGGGGGGGGGGTATGGAGGAAGGGGGAGATGGGGAGGAGGAAGGGATGAGCTAGAAGGGGGGGGGGCAGCCCATCCTCCTCTTTAGACAGTAGTTTTTGAAACTATGTTCACCATAGTACAAATATTGACGTGCTAAGCAATTAGACAGTAGAACTTTCAACTATTCACTTTATTGAGTCCGAAAAAAATAAGCTAAAAACAAACTTAAATATTCCTAGGCCTAATATAGTACACATATGTACTATATTAGGCCTCAAATAGCGTGCATTAGGCCTAGGAAGGTTAATTTAGTTTAATTTGTCTTTGCAATATAAATAGAAAATCGTTTTCCCATTTGTCCAAACTCAATAGTACCGATTTCTACTTTCTAATTTCATTGTATATGTCGGCATATGTACTATGGTCCTCATCCTTGCTACAAGCACTACCAAAACAGGAGGATGGACTAAGGGGAGATAACAAGAGAGAAAAAGAGAAAAAGACCGATAAATATGAAGACAAACAGATACAGCAGACACAACAAATTCCCGCTCGACATTAATCTAAAAAATGTGTCACGTGATCAACCCGTCCAGCCTCCGATACTATAGTGCTTATACTGACTATATGGTTGAATGTACACAGACTGCGCAACTAGTGCGCACCTTAACTAGTGCGCACCTTAACTAGTGCGCACCTTAACTAGTGCGCATCTTAACTAGTGCTCACCTTAACTAGTGCTCACCTTAACTAGTGCTCACCTTAACTAGTGCTCACCTTAACTAGTGCGCACCTTAACTAGTGCTCACCTTAACTAGTGCGCAGCTTAACTAGTGCTCACCTTAACTAGTGCGCACCTTAACTAGTGCTCACCTTAACTAGGCCACTCGACATTACCTAGTGCGCACATTAACAATACAATAACAAAAATAAATTGATCAAGATAAAACAAATAAAATTAACACAAAAACAAAAATAATAACATTAATAAAATGAGTAATTATAAATGTTACTAATAATATGAATAAAATATTAATTATTAACGTTACTCATATAATAATTATTTTTTATATACAGAAGGTGAATAATAACATACACATATAAATGTAGTAAATAATTATGTTAATAAAATAATGAATAAAACTCTGTACAATCACCGACCAAGTTGTTGGCAACACTAACAATTAAATTGTTTAACTCTACTCAATTACCGGAACATAAAAAACATTAAAATGTATTGTATTTTGTTTTGCACTGTATTACTCCTGAATTCACTACCATAATTCCTGTATGATTCAGTTATACAGTTGTATAAATTATGTAAATCTTAGTTACTCTTCATTTGCGAAGCCTGTATAGAGGTCAAAATTTGGATTGATTAATGTATTAGGATTTACAAGATGAGCTTCAGCTCCTGGCCTCCGGTTTTCAGTCGATTGTCGTCCTAGTTAATGTTCAAGCAGTTAGCGTCAACTACCTGACCTCTGAAGTGGATTACCACAGTCATTTATGATGGAAAATTTGACGTTTATATCTGGCTGAGGGCAGCGGCGATAGCCTCATGTCACTTCTCTTTCTTCCTAATCCCACCTTATACACCCCAATCACTACTCTTCCTTCTCTTCCCAATTACTAAAAATCCATCAGTTTTCATCTTCATATTTCTTGTCGGTTCCTTGTCTTTTTCACGCCTTTATTCCTTTACTTTCATTCTTTTACATTCCTCAACTGGCCATCCCCTCCCAAATACTCCCCCCCCCCACTCCTTCCACCCCACGTCCCCCCCCCCCCGCCCTCCCATCGCCCCACCCCATATACCCTCTCCCACACCCCCTCCCCTTTCCATCTGGGTCACTAACCGTGAAATTGGCCCTCCTGAAGAAAGGGGCCGGCGCCCCCTTGTTTTATTCTCATTTTTCCATCCTTGTCTCTCTCGTGTTCCTCAAAAGCTCATTAGATTTTGAGTATACTAATCATACTTTATTTTTCTACGAAAAACTTTGATAAAGACATATTACGTTGATATATTTCTAATTGTAAGGTCTTATTGTTCATGTATATGTATTTTTTTTGTTATGGCGCAGGGCAGGAAACTCTGCAAGGTTATTAAGGCCTATAAACTTTCAAAGGGTTATTAAGGCCTATTAACCTCTGGAGGGTTATTAAGGCCTATCAACCTCACGAGGATTATTAAGGCCTATCAACCTCTGCAGGGTTATTAAGGTCTAATTACAACCTTAGGTTATTCATTAAGTACCCTCGAAAACTATTACTTCTCATCAAAATAATGTTTAAAAAGCATATATTTATACAGGAAAACTTCAGTATATTTGAAACACGTAATACAGAAAAACCTAAGAATATGGAAAAACGTAAGAATATATTAAAAAAATAAATATACGATAAAAGTTGGGTGAGGTCATGATGGGTCAGCTCGGAAGACTTAATATATACAATTAAATGTAAATATCTCAAGAAGTGAGCTTTAAAATGCTCCTTAAGAATACACCAAGTGAAGGTTTACGAGAGAGAGAGAGAGAGAGAGAGAGAGAGAGAGAGAGAGAGAGAGAGAGAGAGAGAGAGAGAGAGAGAGAGAGAGAGAGAGAGACAGAGAGAGAGAGAGACAGAGAGAGAGAGAGAGAGAGAGAGAGAGAGAGAGAGAGAGAGAGAGAGAGAGAGAGAGAGAGAGAGAGAGAGAGAGAGAGAGAGAGAGAGTACCAACCACTGTACCACTCCCTGCACAAAACACTGCTCAGGGAACCACAGTGGGAGTGACAGGGATTAAGGGACGGCCCTCAGGGAGGCTGCTGCTCTCACCAGCCACAGATTTAGGGAGTGGGAATCCCTAGTAAGACATGAACCTCACACAGGGATGCGCCGTGTGGCTAGATCGCATACTATTGTAGCTCTAGGGCTCGGGCACATGGTAGCTAAGGCAGCAACTAACCCATAACTAACCGTAACAACTATCTCCCTAGTTAGAGGCTGGTTGAGGCCGGATACAACGGAACCGTTTGGGCCACACCGATACATCCCCACATCTACTAAAACCCAAGGCACAGGTAATATAACTCGCACCCTTGATAAACACCTCCAAAAGATACCTAATCACCAGTCTTCATGCGTCAGACTGCGAGCAGCGTCGTCTAACAGTCTGGTTGACCAGTCCACCACCTAAGGGGCTTGGTAACCTCCTGGTACTTGAGTCTACGAGCCAGCTTTACCACCTGGAGGCTCCCAGTTATCCGGAAAGACAGGCTTGAGGTTAGGTTATCTTGAGGTTATCTTGAGATGATTTCGGGGCTTTAGTGTCCCCGTGGCCCGGTCCTCGACCAGGCCTCCACCCCCAGGAAGCAGCCCGTGAGAGCTGACTAACACCCAGATACCTATTTTACTGCTAGGTAACAGGGGCATAGGGTGAAAGAAACTCTGCCCATTGTTTCTCGCTGGCGCCTGGGATCGAACCCAGGACCACAGGATCACAAGTCCAGCGTGCTGTCCGCTCGGCCGACTGGCACCAGCTACTGAGTGGTGTCTCTGATATGCGCTTCCTGCAACGTAATTGTGAACATAAACAGGACCGGAGCTCGTCAGATACGAAACCTGTACATCTTTCCTCAATCATGGCGGCTTTGTTGACATTTATTAAACAATCTATGAGCTCCAAGGCTCTAGGAGGTTGTTTATAACAATAATAACCTCGGGTTGTGAAGTTTCGAAGTTATAGTAATCGATTTAATAAATGTAAACAAAGCCGCCATGTTTGCTGCAAAATATAGAGGTTTCGTTAGTAAATGTTGGCATCTTGGTCGAGACTGAGAAGTGTATAGGGAGGAAGTGTATATAGTATAGGGTGAAGTGTATATAGTATAGGGAGGAAGTGTATATAGTATAGGGTGGAAGTGTATATAGTATAGGGAGGAAGTGTATATAGTATAGGAAGTGTATATAGTATACGAGGAAGTGTATATAGTATAGGGAGGAAGTGTATATAGTATAGGAAGTGTATATAGTATACGAGGAAGTGTATATAGTATAGGGAGGAAGTGTATATAGTATAGGAAGTGTATATAGTATAGGAGGAAGTGTATATAGTATAGGGAGGAAGTGTATATAGTATAGGGAGGAAGTGTATATAGTATAGGAGGAAGTGTATATAGTATAGGAGGAAGTGTATATAGTATAGGAAGTGTATATAGTATAGGGAGGAAGTGTATATAGTATAGGAGGAAGTGTATATAGTATAGGAGGAAGTGTATATAGTATAGGAGGAAGTGTATATAGTATAGGAGGAAGTGTATATAGTATAGGAGGAAGTGTATATAGTATAGGAGGAAGTGTATATAGTATAGGGAGGAAGTGTATATAGTATAGGGAGGAAGTGTATATAGTATAGGAGGAAGTGTATATAGTATAGGAGGAAGTGTATATAGTATAGGAGGAAGTGTATATAGTATAGGAGGAAGTGTATATAGTATAGGAGGAAGTGTATATAGTATAGGGAGGAAGTGTATATAGTATAGGGAGGAAGTGTATATAGTATAGGGAGGAAGTGTATATAGTATAGGAAGTGTATATAGTATAGGGAGGAAGTGTATATAGTATAGGGTGGAAGTGTATATAGTATAGGAGGAAGTGTATATAGTATAGGGAGTGTATATAGTATAGGGATGAAGTGTATATAGTATAGGAAGTGTATATAGTATAGGGAGGAAGTGTATATAGTATAGGGTGGAAGTGTATATAGTATAGGAGGAAGTGTATATAGTATAGGAGGAAGTGTATATAGTATAGGGAGGAAGTGTATATAGTATAGGGAGGAAGTGTATATAGTATAGGGAGGAAGTGTATATAGTATAGGGAGGAAGTGTATATAGTATAGGAAGTGTATATAGTATAGGGAGGAAGTGTATATAGTATAGGAGGAAGTGTATATAGTATAGGAGGAAGTGTATATAGTATAGGGAGTGTATATAGTATAGGGATGAAGTGTATATAGTATAGGAAGTGTATATAGTATAGGGAGGAAGTGTATATAGTATAGGAGGAAGTGTATATAGTATAGGGAGGAAGTGTATATAGTATAGGAAGTGTATATAGTATAGGGAGGAAGTGTATATAGTATAGGGAGGAAGTGTATATAGTATAGGAGGAAGTGTATATAGTATAGGGAGGAAGTGTATATAGTATAGGAAGTGTATATAGTATAGGGAGGAAGTGTATATAGTATAGGAAGTGTATATAGTATAGGGAGGAAGTGTATATAGTATAGGGAGGACAAAGCTGGTAACGGAGAAAAACATGGACTAAGAACAAGGAATTTGTACCGTACTGACCGAACAGGTCTAAGAACAGGGACTCGAAGACGGGAGAGAACTGGACAAGATTCATCTGGATCAGCCAGGCTGTGATGGCTCTGTTGGGGGGTGCGGGGCTACAATGTGATGGCACAATGTTGGGGAAGGGGGGGGGGTGCCATAATGTTGGGGAGGGAGATCCACGAACCTAAGAAAGGGGGTGATGCTGGTGGGGTGGGGGGGGGGGGGATCACGATGCTGGGGGGAGTGGGAAAGATGTACTTTATGAGGGCGGGAGGCTGGTGGCACCAGCCTATGTGGCTCTGGGGGCCCATGTAGTGCCCCCCCCAGCCGTCATGGGGGCTAATGTTGTGCCCCCCAGCCGTCATGGGGGCCCATATAGTGCCCCCCAGCCGTCATGGGGGACCATGTAGTGCCCCCCAGCCGTCATGGGGGACCATGTAGTGCCCCCAGCCGTCATGGGGGGACTATGTGCTGCTCCCCAGCCGTCATGGGGGCCCATGTAGTGCCCCCCAGCCGTCATGGGGGCTAATGTTGTGCCCCCCAGCCGTCATGGGGGCCCATGTAGTGCCCCCAGCCGTCATGGGGGACCATGTAGTGCCCCCCAGCCGTCATGGGGGACCATGTAGTGCCCCCAGCCGTCATGGGGGGACTATGTGCTGCTCCCCAGCCGTCATGGGGGCCCATGTAGTGCCCCCCAGCCGTCATGGGGGACCATGTAGTGTCCCCCAGCCGTCATAGGGGACCATGTAGTGCCCCCAGCCGTCATGGGGGCCCATGTAGTGCCCCCAGCCGTCATGGGGGCCCATGTAGTGCCCCCCATCCGTCATGGGGGCCCATGTAGTGCCCCCAGCCGTCATGGGGTACCATGTAGTGCCCCCCAGCCGTCATGGGGTACCATGTAGTGCCCCCAGCCGTCATGGGGTACCATGTAGTGCCCCCCAGCCGTCATGGGGGCCCATGTAGTGCCCCCCAGGCGTCATGGGGGCCCATATAGTGCCCCCCCCAGCCCACTTCCCACTAAAACAACACACACGAGTATATATACTTTTCTGGGGGCGTCTCTCCCATTTCCAACCAGAACTGATGGGATGAGATGGGATGAAATGGGATGGGATGAGATGGGATGCTGGGAGTGTACCGAATAATCTTCCAGCAGCCAGAGTGACAATACCATAACAAACATCCAAACATCGCAATACTTACAATAACTGTCGCCGGAACGTACTGAAAAGGACTGTTTACCAACACGAAAAAAAACACTCCTTTTCTAATATTGTATAATAGAAGGCAAGAAGGCAACAACCAAACTAAAACGTTCTTAAGCCTAAAAATAACACACACATATATGTAACATACATGTACTAAGCTGGCCCAAGATGTCATATATATATATATATATATATATATATATATATATATATATATATATATATATATATATATATATATATATATATTATATATATATATATATATATACATATATATATATATATATATATATATATATACATATATATATATATATATATATATATATATATATATATATATATATATATATATATATATATATATATATATATATCTGACCCGTCCTGGACCACTCATTAAGTAATTAAGTAACAAGACTTACCGTATCATGTCACTTTTGTTCTCATAAGTGTGAATCTGTTAATAATACAACACATTTGTATAAAATCAAAGGACCGTATCTTCACTGTTTACTATCTATCGGCCTCTATGGGTTAGGAGGGTTGCTGGGGTTCCTTCGTTTTAGACAAAACAGTTAATATTTTTTACGGAGTAGCCAGTTAAGTAGCGGAGTAGAGACTGATCATAAGTAGCGGAGTAGAGACTGATCATAAGTAGCGGAGTAGAGACTGATCATAAGTAGCGGAGTAGAGACTGATCATAAGTAGCGGAGTAGAGACTGATCATAAGTAGCGGAGTAGAGACTGATCATAAGTAGCGGAGTAGAGACTGATCATAAGTAGCGGAGTAGAGACTGATCATAAGTAGCGGAGTAGAGACTGATCATAAGTAGCGGAGTAGAGACTGATCATAAGTAGCGGAGTAGAGACTGATCATAAGTAGCGGAGTAGAGACTGATCATAAGTAGCGGAGTAGAGACTGATCATAAGTAGCGGAGTAGAGACTGATCATAAGTAGCGGAGTAGAGACTGATCATAAGTAGCGGAGTAGAGACTGATCATAAGTAGCGGAGTAGAGACTGATCATAAGTAGCGGAGTAGAGACTGATCATAAGTAGCGGAGTAGAGACTGATCATAAGTAGCGGAGTAGAGACTGATCATAAGTAGCGGAGTAGAGACTGATCATAAGTAGCGGAGTAGAGACTGATCATAAGTAGCGGAGTAGAGACTGATCATAAGTAGCGGAGTAGAGACTGATCATAAGTAGCGGAGTAGAGACTGATCATAAGTAGCGGAGTAGAGACTGATCATAAGTAGCGGAGTAGAGACTGATCATAAGTAGCGGAGTAGAGACTGATCATAAGTAGCGGAGTAGAGACTGATCATAAGTAGCGGAGTAGAGACTGATCATAAGTAGCGGAGTAGAGACTGATCATAAGTAGCGGAGTAGAGACTGATCATAAGTAGCGGAGTAGAGACTGATCATAAGTAGCGGAGTAGAGACTGATCATAAGTAGCGGAGTAGAGACTGATCATAAGTAGCGGAGTAGAGACTGATCATAAGTAGCGGAGTAGAGACTGATCATAAGTAGCGGAGTAGAGACTGATCATAAGTAGCGGAGTAGAGACTGATCATAAGTAGCGGAGTAGAGACTGATCATAAGTAGCGGAGTAGAGACTGATCATAAGTAGCGGAGTAGAGACTGATCATAAGTAGCGGAGTAGAGACTGATCATAAGTAGCGGAGTAGAGACTGATCATAAGTAGCGGAGTAGAGACTGATCATAAGTAGCGGAGTAGAGACTGATCATAAGTAGCGGAGTAGAGACTGATCATAAGTAGCGGAGTAGAGACTGATCATAAGTAGCGGAGTAGAGACTGATCATAAGTAGCGGAGTAGAGACTGATCATAAGTAGCGGAGTAGAGACTGATCATAAGTAGCGGAGTAGAGACTGATCATAAGTAGCGGAGTAGAGACTGATCATAAGTAGCGGAGTAGAGACTGATCATAAGTAGCGGAGTAGAGACTGATCATAAGTAGCGGAGTAGAGACTGATCATAAGTAGCGGAGTAGAGACTGATCATAAGTAGCGGAGTAGAGACTGATCATAAGTAGCGGAGTAGAGACTGATCATAAGTAGCGGAGTAGAGACTGATCATAAGTAGCGGAGTAGAGACTGATCATAAGTAGCGGAGTAGAGACTGATCATAAGTAGCGGAGTAGAGACTGATCATAAGTAGCGGAGTAGAGACTGATCATAAGTAGCGGAGTAGAGACTGATCATAAGTAGCGGAGTAGAGACTGATCATAAGTAGCGGAGTAGAGACTGATCATAAGTAGCGGAGTAGAGACTGATCATACAGGTAAATACTATTTTTTATTAATCTGACTTATCATAAATTTATTAATAGGCAGCAAATAATTTCTTTTAATTTCATTATACAGCAATTCGTATCGAAATTTGCTTTTAATTGATTATTTTTTTTTTAAATGATGATTCCCCAAACTGGAAGGTTCGTTCACTGCGTCAAAGGTTTTATCATAAATTAGTAATCTGTGTTTAATCGCATGAAAGGCTTGTCAGACATCTAAATATTAATTATGTATGCAAATTAATTATACTAAATAATGCAATCATACTGAATATAATTATAACCGTAATGAAATTCTAAGTTGTTAGACAGCATTTGATAGCATATTATATATGTGGCTCAGACACAAGCTGGATAACCAGGTCGGCGTGCCTGATACACTTATTAATTGGCTGAAGAATTACCAACAGAGTAATTAGTGCTAAGCTTAAGGAGACACATATCATTACAATCACATTAACAGTATATGCTGAGCTTGGGGAAGAACTCACCCTTATAATAACATCAGCATCATATGCTAAGCTTAGGGAGGTACACATCAGTAGAGTCACATCAGCATCATATGCTAATCTGGAGAATAATAACAACAGATTTGAGGAACCAAAAGATGTGCGAATTAAAAGTGATGTGAAAGTTAAAAGAGACTTAAGGAACTAGACTTAAAGACACCAGAAGGAAGGAGAAATGATCCAGACATATAATATACTCACACGAATCAGTGAAATAGGAACAGAATGTTTAGAATGAGCTACGTGTACTAGGGTCGACGTGTACGTCACTAGACGCTGGTACGAGCCACAGGGATGCCAGGCAACACCTCGTACGTCACTAGACGCTGGTACGAGCCACAGGGATGCCAGGCAACACCTCGTACGTCACTAGACGCTGGTACGAGCCACAGGGATGCCGGGCAACACCTCGTACGTCACTAGACGCTGGTACGAGCCACAGGGATGCCAGGCAACACCTCGTCATTGTAAAAGAAGCAGCAAGTGGAACAATCCCAACAGCTGGTCTAAAATCCAACACGAACAGCAATGTAAGAGATATCTATCGTTATATATACCAATCCACAGATATCAAGATACAAAACAATTGGGATTGTTGCTGTTGTTTAAGATTCGCTACTTGGAACAAAATATTCCAAGTAGCACGGGCTAAGGCGAGCCCGTAGTACACTTAAAACGATTGGGAACCAATGCATTATAGACAACTAGTAACCGAAAAAAAAACCCACAAACCCCAGGAGCTGATGCCCAGTCCTCCAAACTCAATTAGGCAAGTACACACACACACACTTCAGGAATCTGTACACCAGTTGATTGACAGTTGACAGGCGGGACCAAAGAGCCAAAGCTCAACCCCCGCAAGCACAATTAGGTTAGTACACAAGCAAAACAACACCCCCCCCCCACCCACCCAAGCACCCACCACTATGCATCAGCGTAAAAATATCTAACAATGAATTAAAACTTTTATCACTGAAGTTGGTATTAATCAGCGGCATACGCCCATATAGCACATTAGTATTAAAAACTCACGTTTCCCCCGGGGAAATTATGAGTGGGGATTTTAGCTTCCCGCCGGTGATTTACCTGCTATAGCAACGCAAAAATGTCAACATTTCTAGAATGCATTTATTGTTATTCCTACATAGAGTTCTCTTTGCTAGAAACTGTTTAGTATTTGCTGCATATATATATGGATGGATTTGTTGTATTTATACGAATGTATTTACTGCAGTATACAGTGCTGTATTTGCTGCATGTACAGTGATGTATTTGTTGCATCTACATGGATGTATTAACTGCACATGCATTCATGTATTTGTTGCATACACACTGATGTGTTTGCTGCATATAGACAGAGTATTTGCTGCGTATTCACAGATATATTTGTTGAAAACACGGATATATTTAACACGTAAAAGATATAAACCACGGATATATTTAACACGTAAACAATATAAAACACGGATATATTTAACACGTAAAAGATATAAACCACGGATATATTTAACACGTAAAAGATATAAAACACGGATATATTTAACACGTAAAAGATATAAAACACGGATATATTTAACACGTAAAAGATATAAAACACGGATATATTTAACACGTAAAAGATATAAAACACGGATATATTTAACACGTAAAAGATATAAAACACGGATATATTTAACACGTAAACAATATAAAAGACATAAACGGTCTCTTAAATACATACTAGACCACCACGATCCACGTAAGAGGTACAGATGCTGTCCCTGGTTATAAACCGATTGGCGGATCGTGTTCCAGGGTAACCATTTTGGTTAAGACTTAAGGCTTAAGACCTAAGGCGTGCGATATGAAGGGAAAGTTACAAGCCTGTTAATAAGAACATTGGAGACAGAAATGGATCGCAGATGTTAGAAAGAACTTCTTCTGAATAAGATTCCCCCAGGAAGAAGGATGCTTAGACGAAGATGTCCTTGTAGCTAGTTCAAGACACAATTTTAAATGCTTATATACGAGAAGAGTGGGAACTGAGTCGTTTTATTAAACTATTCTTGTTTGGAAGGTGGGGCCAGGAGCTGATGATCGACGCTTCAAGCACATGTAGGTGAGTACATCTGGATGAGCACACACACACACACACACACACACACACACACACACACACACACACACACACACACACACACACACACACACACACACACACACATCCACCAAAACTTGAAGCAAGATTTAACAACTCTTTCACGAACATTCTTTTCTATATATTTTTTTTGTGAGCACGGAGGCGTCAGCCAAGCCGGTGAAACTGTTAGAGTATTAGAATACTTATTTTGCCAGCCGACGGGGGCTTCAGCCCTTCTGTAAACGTATTCTGAAACTCTGATAAATTTTCCGAAAGTCATTATAAAAGTTGTCGCAACATATTGACGATAATTCCGCGTCCCAGGACGAGCAAGGTGACGATAATTCCGGGTCCCAGGACGAGGAAGGTGACGATAATTCCGCGTCCCAGGACGAGCAAGGTGACGATAATTCCGCGTCCCAGGACGAGCAAGGTGACGATAATTCCGGGTCCCAGGACGAGCAAGGTGACGGTAATTCCGCGTCCCAGGACGAGCAAGGTGACGATAATTCCGCGTCCCAGGACGAGCAAGGTGACGATAATTCCGCGTCCCAGGACGAGCAAGGTGACGATAATTCCGGGTCCCAGGACGAGCAAGGTGACGATAATTCCGCGTCCCAGGACGAGCAAGGTGACGATAATTCCGGGTCCCAGGACGAGCAAGGTGACGATAATTCCGAGTCCCAGGACGAGCAAGGTGACGATAATTCCGGGTCCCAGGACGAGCAAGGTGACGATAATTCCGAGTCCCAGGACGAGCAAGGTGACGATAATTCCGAGTCCCAGGACGAGCAAGGAGCCTCTTGCTACCACGCAGACATGACTAGTTGGAAACTCTTCATTTCGTCTCATCAAATCATTCCCAGCCTCAGCAGAAACAAATAGGCCGAGTTTCCTTCACCTGATGGCCTGTTCACCTGGCAGTAAATAGGTACTTGGTAATTAGACAGCTGCTATGGCCTACATCCTGGGGAGGTACTCACCTAGTTGTATTCACCTAGTTCTGTTTGCGGGGGTTGAGCTCTGGCTCTTTGGTTCCGCCTCTTAACCATCAATCAACTGGTGTACAGATTCCTGAGCCTATTGGGCTCTATCATATTTACATTTGAAACTGTGTATGGAGTCAGCCTCCTCCACATCACTGCCTAATACATTCCACCTGTTAACTGCTCTGACACTGAAAAAATTCTTTCTAACGTCCTTGTGGCTCATGTGGGTACACAGTTTCCACATGTGTCCCCTTGTTCGCGTACCACCCCGTGTTAAACAGTTTATACTTATCCACCCTATTAATTCCTCAGATAATTACTTTTGTAGGTTGTGAACTACTAAGAACTACTTTTGTAGGTAGTAATCATGTCTCCCCTTACTCTTCTGCCTTCCAGTGTCGTGAGGTTCATCTGACGCAGCCTTTCCTCGTAACTCATGCCTCTTAGTTCTGGGACCAGTCTAGTGGCACACCTCTGAACTTTTTCTAGCTTCGTCTTGTGCTTGACAAGGTACGGGCTTCATGCTGGGGCCGCATACTCCAGGATTGGTCTTACATATGTGGTGTACAAGGTTCTGAATGATTCCTTACACAGGTTCCTGAAGGCAGTTCTGATGTTAGCCAGCCTCACATATGCTGCAGACGTTATTTTTTGATGTGGGCTTCAGGAGACAGGTTTGATGTGATATCAACTCCTAGATCTTTCTCTCTGTCTGTTTGTTGACAGTCAGCCAGTAGTGACCACAGACAGCCAGAAGTGAACACAGACAGTCAGAAGTGAACACAGACAGTCAGAAGTGAACACAGACAGCCAGAAGTGAACACAGTCAGCCAGAAGTGAACACAGTCAGCCAGTAGTGAACACAGACAGTCAGAAGTGAACACAGACAGCCAGAAGTGAACAGAAACAGTCAGAAGTGAACACAGACAGCTAGAAGTGAACACAGTCAGCCAGAAGTGAACACAGACAGCCAGAAGTGAACACAGTCAGCCAGAAGTGAACACAGTCAGCCAGAAGTGAACAGAAACAGTCAGAAGTGAACACAGACAGCCAGAAGTGAACAGAAACAGTCAGAAGTGAACACAGACAGCCAGAAGTGAACACAGTCAGCTAGAAGTGAACACAGTCAGCCAGAAGTGAACACAGACAGCCAGAAGTGAACACAGACAGCCAGAAGTGAACACAGACAGCCAGAAGTGAACACAGACAGTCAGCTAGAAGTGAACACAGACAGCCAGAAGTGAACACAGACAGCCAGAAGTGAACACAGACAGCCAGTAGTGAACACAGACAGCCAGAAGTGAACACAGACAGTCAGCTAGAAGTGAACACAGACATCCAGAAGTGAACACAGACAGCCAGAAGTGAACACAGACATCCAGAAGTGAACACAGACAGCCAGAAGTGAACACAGACATCCAGAAGTGAACACAGACAGCCAGAAGTGAACACAGACAGCCAGAAGTGAACACAGACAGCCAGATGTGAACACAGACAGCCAGAAGTGAACACAGACATCCAGAAGTGAACACAGACAGCCAGAAGTGAACACAGACAGCCAGAAGTGAACACAGACAGTCAGAAGTGAACACAGACAGTCAGAAGTGAACACAGACATCCAGAAGTGAACACAGACAGTCAGAAGTGAACACAGACAGTCAGAAGTGAACACAGACATCCAGAAGTGAACACAGACAGCCAGAAGTGAACACAGACAGCCAGAAGTGAACACAGACAGCCAGATGTGAACACAGACAGCCAGAAGTGAACACAGACATCCAGAAGTGAACACAGACAGCCAGAAGTGAACACAGACAGTCAGAAGTGAACACAGACAGTCAGAAGTGAACACAGACATCCAGAAGTGAACACAGACAGTCAGAATGCCACAGAGATAGCCAGATAGGGTACGCTGATAGGTCATCAAATCGCCATCATTTTCCTGAGGCAATCATGGCACAGCTGATCAGTAGAGGGGAGGGCATTACCGACCCTTCACCCACACCCCCCCCCCCACCATCACCCACCCCTACAACCCTTCCCCTCTCCCATTTCCCTTCCACCCCCCCCCCTCCCCTCACTCTCTTGGCGACCCAAGAGGGGGGCTGACAGCTAATCTTGGGACTGACCATTGCGGCTGATGGGTGTCTCCCTCCATCTCTCTCTCTCTCTCTTCTCTTCTCTTCCACACCATTATCGCCTTTCCACCGATACTCATCTTCCTTCTCCTCAATGACTTCATATTGATTTTTGTAATATTTCGTTTTGTTTTCTAATAAATTAATTTTTTTGCTGTTTTGTTTTAATTCTGCCCCTCGCTCTCTCTCTCTCTCTCTCTCTCTCTCTCTCTCTCTCTCTCTCTCTCTCTCTCTCTCTCTCTCTCTCTCTCTCTCTCTCTCTCTTATACACATTCTACTATTATAAATGTAGATATATGTAAACACCTCTGTTACAATAAGGACAAAAATAAATAATCTCGAAAATAAAACTATTCAGACGACCATTAACACATTGTATAATATCCTGGGTAAGGATTCAACAATCAGGTGAGTGACCAGTTACGAAACATGTGCATCTTTCTTCAATCACGGCGGCTTTGTTTACATTTATATGTATTCCATTTATGAGCTCTGAAGTGCTACGAGGTTCTATACAACAGTAATAGTCTTGGGTTGTGATTTTTACAAGCTTGTAAATTGTTTAACAAATACAACCTAAACCACAACCTATAAAAACTGTTATAGTTCATGGTTTGCCATTGATGGTATTCAAATTGCAAAAAAAAAAAAATCGGGTTCAACAGTCCATTTTTGTACGTTTGACCAAATGCTTGCTATAAGTATTATTGTTTTTTAAGGCTGGGTAGGAAACGCAGGATCCATAACTGCCAGAGAGACGTGGGTAGGGTTTCTTCACCGACAGAAAAAAAGATGAGCAAACGATGAGTTACAATAACGTGGCTGAAGATATATGATGAATTACGTGATATAACTCATCTCCTTCTCCCTGTGGATGTGCACATGCACACATGTTCCTCTCCGTGGATGAACACATACATGTGTTTCTCTGAGTAGATGTGTTCACATATGCTTCAGTGTGTGAATATACAAACAAATGTGACTCTCGGTGCAGATGTACACATTTCTGAGTACCTAGTTTGGGCCCAGGTCAGGGGTCCATCTCACGGGCCCAGGTAACAAGCCCAGGTCACGTGTCTAGTATACCTGCATCAAAATCCCCCCTCAGCTCGTAACTTCAGCGTGCAGCCTCAGTGTGATATCAAGGCTGGTTTACCCCCACCCCCCCTGGTACATAACTAACCATCAGAGTCCTCTGGTGGCTGCCAGGAAACACCTCAGCTCTGAGCAACGCCGCTGAGGACGCCGTCAGGTCACGAGGCCGTGAAGGAAGCAGGTAACAGGACCCCGCAGCGCGTACTCAACCCGAGGAAACTGAGAGTTCGGAGGAATTTACATGTCATTTTCCGAACCACGCGTCAAGCATTACCAAGGAGCCTGCCCCGCGCGAGGCGGGAACACACACAGGCTGGCGGTACTCTCCATCACGTCTCCAGAGCCTAGATGATTCACAGCATCAAATATGAGTGGTATCAGGGGGGGGGGGGAAAGAACGTTCTCGACCAATGAGGTATCAATAAACCATTGTCTTGAGATCATGTTGAGGAAATTTGCATCGTCGAAGAAGCCTAGCAAGAGATCCTGTCCCCTGAGCCAGAGTTCTATCTGTGGTTCAAGGAGAACATGATTTACTTAACCTAAAGCTTAGAGCGAGGGGGGAGCTTCTAGTGGTGGAGACGGTCTCCTGAAGGATGGTCAGAGGGAGCCAGTCTTAAGGACAGTCTCAGCTGCCCGAGGGAAGGGTGTAATGTTCACTACAACCTACTATTACCTACAGCAGTATGGGGCGCATAACAAATGAACAAAATCAGAGAACGACTCAACACTTGTAGAATAGTGAACATTCCTCTTCACGTCAGGGAGTCGTTATTTGGCTGAACAGATAGAGCAGTATAACAAATAAAATCCGATCCCAGTCTCAATCCCCCCTATCATCCCTTCCCTCCTAATCCACCCCTTTCCCACCTCTGAATTACCCTTCTCAATTCCCCTTTCCCCTCTTTAAATACCTCCCCCTCACATTCACCTCTCTCTCAATCCCCCCTCTCTGTCTCTCTCTCTCTCTCTCTCTCTCTCTCTCTCTCTCTCTCTCTCTCTCTCTCTCTCTCTCTCTCTCTCTCTCTCTCTTTCTCTCTCTCTCTTTCTCTCTCTCTCTCTCTCTTTCTCTCTCTTTCTCTCTCTCTCTCTCTCATCTCTCAATCCCCTCCCCTCTCAAAATCTCCCCCCTCTCATTCGGTCAACATGCACACAATGGAACCCCAGCGAGCTATGAGAATATTACATTTAAAAGTCATACACGGTCTCCTGTAATTACATTTCCCTGTTTGAGCCTTTCCAATTACCCCCCCACCCAAATAACTACCCATCCCCCCCCCCTCTCCCCCATCCCACCCCCACCTTAATTCTCTCCCCACCCACACGAAAAAAATCCCACCCGTCCACCCACAATTTTTTTTTTATTCCGCAACACATCTAAATTCTGTTGGGTTCATGTGCTCTGCTATTCCAAAAAAAGGCTGATTTTATTTTCACACTGGAGGGGAGACTCTGGAAACACACACAAACACAAACACACACAAAACAAACACACACAAAACAAACACACACACATACGGACGGAATCTGGAGGTCCAGATGAGCCCAAAGAGACGCCAGGAAAGCCGTCTTTAGTGCAAGAATGTTGCAAGTAACTGGAACGGGGTCGTCGAGGCAAATTTAATAAGGAGCTTCAATAGAAAATGCAACGAGAAACAGGAGCAATTAACGTCACTGAATGAACTGATCAGGTGATCTAATTGGCAGCTAATAAGGAGCTATTGGTCGACCCTGTAACCACAATAGGGTGAGTACACAACCTGCACGGTGTCCTGTCGTTCGTAACAATTTACTAATGTTGGAATATGCACCAGCGGCATGGAATCCGCGCTTTGTGAAGCATTAAACAAAAACTGAAAAAAATTCAAAGGTCTGCAAAAAGACTGGTGCCAGAGCTAAAAGGGTTAAGCTATAAGTATATGCTAATGGAAGGAGATGTCACAACGCTTGAGGATAAAAGAAACAGAAGGAATATGATCAAAACATACTAGATAATGAAGGGAATAGAGAAGGCTGTCAGGGACAGCCTCTTTAAATTAAGACTAAGTAGGCAAGAAGACACAGGTGGAAGTTGGAAACGCAAATGAGCCTAAGAAATGAAAGGAAATACTTGTACTGGTCGACAAGAGGCAGGTTCTGAAAGAAGAAGTTGTGGAAGCCACCTCCATCCAAAACTTTAAAGCCATATTAGACAAAGAATTCCAACGTCAGAATACTTCACTTATAACACAACAGGTACAACAGGGCTGGCAGGTGGAGCCAGAAGAGCTAGACTTCACTCCCCCTCACAGACAAACACACCAACAAAATAACATCTGCAGCAAATGCGAATTTTGAGAATATCCAAATACCTTTCAGGTTACACTATAGAGGTCATCAGAACATAATGTACAAGTTATTTAAGGTTAAACACACACACACACACACACACACACACACACACACACACACACACACACACACACACACACACACACACACACACACACACACACACACACACACACACACACACTCTCTCTCTCTCTCTCTCTCTCTCTTCGATAAAAACAAAGATAAAACAGTTAAAACAACCAGGTATCAACCAGTTGTTCCACTACACGGAGAGCAAGATACTGGGTGACACACGCCACCTGGAGGCCGTGACGACACATCTACACCAGTACACCTTACCTAACACCCACCAGTACACCTTACCTAACACCCACCAGTACACCTTACCTAACACACACCAGTACACCTTACCTAACACCCACCAGTACACCTTACCTAACACCCGAGCACCATAAAATAATTACCATCATCAACACGAAATTCTGAAAATATAATTACATAACAACCCCAAATAGTTGTTGTTTTTAAATCATCCTTTCCACTTTTACATCTCCTACCACCTCCCTCCTATCCTCTCCCTCCAACCCTCCCATCCCTTATCCCCCCTCTCCCACAATTTTCTCCTATCCCCTCATTCCCCCATCCCCCCGTGCATACAAATGGGGTTAATGTGGATCCAACATTTTAATTTTTTCTGTCAAAAATGACAGTCAGAACCCAGAGAGTGACAGGGACGAGCTGATTGGTTGACTGTTGCTCTGTACCAACAAAAAATAGCAAAACGTTAAACTCAAAGTGCGGTAAATTCTGTCAAAACTTTGGGATGTGTTAGAAGGGGTGGGGTGGGGGGGGGGGGGGCAGCCTGGAGGGCTAGGGTGTGGGGCAGCCTGGAGGGTGTAGGGTGTGGGGCAGCCTGGAGGGTGTGGGGTGTGAGGCAGCCAGGAGGGGTAGGGTGTGGAGCAGCCTGGAGGGGTGGGGTGTGGGGCAGCCTGGGGGGGGGGTAGGGTGTGGGGCAGCCTGGAGGGTGTGGGGTGTGGAGCAGCCTGGAGGGGTAGGGTGTGGAGCAGCCTGGAGGGGTGGGGTGTGGGGCAGCCTGGAGGGTGTGGGGTGTGGGGCAGCCTGGGGGGGTAGGGTGTGGGGCAGCCTGGAGGGTGTGGGGTGTGGGGCAGCCATGAGGGGTGTAGGGTGTGGGGCAGCCTGGAGGGTGTGGGGTGTGAGGCAGCCAGGAGGGGTAGGGTGTGGAGCAGCCTGGAGGGGTGGGGTGTGGGGCAGCCTGGGGGGGGGGGGTGTGGGGCAGCCTGGGGGGGTAGGGTGTGGGGCAGCCAGGAGGGGTGGGGTGTGGGGCAGCCAGGAGGGGTAGGGTGTGGGGCAGCCAGGAGGGGTAGGGTGTGGGGCAGCCATGAGGGGTAGGGTGTGGGGCAACCTGGAGGGGTAGGGTGTGGGGCAGCCTGGAGGGGTGGGGTGTGGGGCAGCCAGGAGGGGTAGGGTGTGGGGCAGCCAGGAGGGGTAGGGTGTGGGGGCAGCCATGAGGGGTAGGGTGTGGGGCAGCCTGGGGGGGGTAGGGTGTGGGGCAGCCTGGGGGGGTAGGGTGTGGGGCAGCCTGGGGGGGTAGGGTGTGGGGCAGCCTGGAGGGGGTAGGGTGTGGGGCAGCCTGGGGGGGTAGGGTGTGGGGCAGCCTGGGGGGGTAGGGTGTGGGGCAGCCTGGAGGGGGTAGGGTGTGGGGCAGCCTGGGGGGGTAGGGTGTGGGGCAGCCAGGAGGGGTAGGGTGTGGGGCAGCCTGGGGGGGTAGGGTGTGGGGCAGCCTGGAGGGGTAGGGTGTGGGGCAGCCTGGGGGGGTAGGGTGTGGGGCAGCCTGGGGGGGGGTAGGGTGTGGGGCAGCCTGGAGGGGGTAGGGTGTGGGGCAGCTTGGGGGGGTAGGGTGTGGGGCAGCCTGGGGGGGTAGGGTGTGGGGCAGCCTGGGGGGGTAGGGTGTGGGGCAGCCTGGGGGGGTAGGGTGTGGGGCAGCCAGGAGGGGTGGGGTGTGGGGCAGCCAGGAGGGGTAGGGTGTGGGGCAGCCAGGAGGGGTAGGGTGTGGGGCAGCCATGAGGGGTAGGGTGTGGGGCAGCCTGGAGGGGTAGGGTGTGGGGCAGCCAGGAGGGGTAGGGTGTGGGGCAGCCTGGAGGGGTAGGGTGTGGGGCAGCCTGGGGGGGTAGGGTGTGGGGCAGCCTGTGAGGGGTAGGGTGTGGGGCAGCCTGGGGGGGTAGGGTGTGGGGCAGCCTGGGGGGTAGGGTGTGGGGCAGCCTGGGGGGGTAGGGTGTGGGGCAGCCTGGAGGGGGTAGGGTGTGGGGCAGCCTGGGGGGGTAGGGTGTGGGGCAGCCTGGAGGGGTAGGGTGTGGGGCAGCCTGTGAGGGGTAGGGTGTGGGGCAGCCTGGAGGGGGTAGGGTGTGGGGCAGCCTGGGGGTGTGGGGCAGCCTGGGAGAGGAAGGGTGTGGGGCAGCCTGGGGGTGTGGGGGTAGATCTACAAATAAAGCTGTACAAGGAGAGTCTCCACTACTTCACTCCTTAGTTCATTCCACCTGTTCACAAAACTAACAATTAAAATTATTTCTAATGTCTCTGTAGCTTTCTAGTTTTCGTAGTTTTCTTCCGTGTCCTCTTTTTCGTGTACAACCAAACCTAAATAATCTATCATTGTCTGCAGTGACTATTCCCCTTAGTATTTTGTATGTGATAATCATGTCTCCCCTGTTTATTCATCTCTTCCTGTGACGTGAGGTTTAACACCCGTAGTCTTTCCTCTTAAATCATACCCCTCAGCTCTGGAACTGAACGTTTCTTCAGCTTCATTTTGTGTTTAATAAAATAAAAACTCCACACTGGTGCTGATATTCCGGTGTAAGTGTGTGTGTGTGTACTCACCTAATTGTACTTCTTGGGATTGAGCTTCGGCTCTGTGGTCCCGCCTCTCAACTGTCAATCAACTAGTGTACAGATTCCTGAGTTTCTCAAGCTCTATCATATCTACATTTGAAACTGTGTATGGAGTCAGCCTCCACCACATCACTGCCTAATACATTCCATTTACTACTCTACTCTGTAGTTACTTTAACTACTCTGACACTGAAAAAGTTCTTTCTAATGTCTCTGTGGCTCATTTGGGTACTCAGTTTCCACCTGTTCCATGAAGGACTTCATCTCCCATTCTGTATCCTGTGTCTGGCCTCCTGTTTCCTCCGCCTAGTTTCATTACCTTACATTAGTTGGGTTGAGCTTTAGTAGCCATTTGATGGACCATTTCCTTCAGTTTTTCTAGGTCATCTTGTAGCCTCATACTATCTTCCTCTATCTTAATCCTCCTCATAATTTTTGCATCATCGGCAAACATTGAGAAGAACGAGTCTATTCCCTCTGGGAGCTGATTTACACATATCAGAAACGGTATTGGTCCAAGGACTGATCCCTGTGTGACTCCACTGGTGACGCCTCGCCACTCCAAGACCTCTCACCCCTCACAGTGACTCGCTGTCTTCTGTTGCTGTTGCTCCTTTCACTGCACATCCAGCTTGTGCACTAGTCTCTTATGTGGTACTGTGTTAAAGGCTTTCTGGCAATCCAAAAATATGCAGTCTGTCCAGCACTCTCTATCTTGCAAGATTTTTGTTACCTGGTTGTAAACGTCAATTAATCTTGTGAGGCATAGTTTGCCATCCCTGAACCCATGCTGATGGTGTTCAACAAAGTTCTTTCGCTCTAGATATTCCACTAGTGTGTGTGTGTGTGTGTGTGTGTGTGTGTGTGTGTGTGTGTGTGTGTGTGTGTGTGTGTGTGTGTGTGTGTGTGTGTGTGTGTGTGTGTGTGTACTCACCTAGTTGTGTCTGCAGGATCGAGCATTGACTCTTGGATCCCGCCTTTCGAGCATCGGTTGTTTACAACAATGACTCCTGTCCCATTTCCCTATCATACCTGGTTTTAAAATTATGAATAGTATTTGCTTCCACAACCTGTTCCTGAAGTGCATTCCATTTTCAGACTACTCTCACGCTAAAAGAAAACTTCCTAACATCTCTGTGACTCATCTGAGTTGTGTGTGTGTGTGTGTGTGTGTGAGTGTGTGTGTGTGTGTGTGTGTGTGTGTGTGTGTGTGTGTGTGTGTGTGTGTGTGTGTGTGTGTGTGTGAGTGTGTGTGTGTGAGTGTGAGTGTGTGTGTGTGTGTGTGTGTGTGTGTGTGTGTGTGTGTGTGTGTGTGTGTGTGAGTGTGTGTGTGTGTGTGTGTGTGTGTGTGTGTGTGTGTGTGAGTGTGTGTGTGTGTGTGTGTGTGTGTGTGTGTGTGTGTGTGTGTGTGTGAGTGTGTGTGTGTGTGTGTGTGTGTGGTGTGTGTGTGTGTGTGTGTGTGTGTGTGTGTGTGTGTGTGTGTGTGTGAGTGTGTGTGTGTGTGTGTGTGTGTGTGTGTGTGTGTGTGTGTGTGTGTGAGTGTGTGTGTGTGAGTGTGTGTGTGTGTATGTGTGTGTGTGTGTGTACTCACCTAGTTGTGTTTGCGGGGGTTGAGCTCTGGCTCTTTGGTCCCGCCTCTCAACCGTCAATCAACAGGTGTACAGATTCCTGAGCCTATCGGGCTCTGTCATATCTACACTTGAAACTGTGTATGGAGTGAGCCTCCACCACATCACCCCCTAATGCATTCCATTTGTCAACCACTCTGACACTAAAAAAGTTCTTTCTAATATCTCTGTGGCTCATTTGGGCACTCAGTTTCCAGAACACGCCCCCTTGTGCGTGTTCCCCTTGTGTTAAATAGACTGTCTTTATCTACCCTATCAATCCCCTTCAGAATCTTGAATGTGGTGATCATGTCCCCCCTAACTCTTCTGTCTTCCAGCGAAGTGAGGTTTAATTCCTGTAGTCTCTCCTCGTAGCTCATACCTCTCAGCTCGGGTACTAGTCTGGTGGCGAACCTTTGAACCTTTTCCAGTTTAGTCTTATCCTTGACTAGATATGGACTCCATGCTGGGGCTGCATACTCCAGGATTGGCCTGACATATGTGGTATACAAAGTTCTGAATGATTCTTTACACAAGTTTCTGAATGCCGTTCGTATGTTGGCCAGCCTGGCATATGCCGCTGATGTTATCCGCTTGATATGTGCTGCAGGAGACAGGTCTGGCGTGATATCAACCCCCAAGTCTTTTTCCTTCTCTGACTCCTGAAGAATTTCCTCTCCCAGATGATACCTTGTATCTGGCCTCCTGCTCCCTACACCTATCTTCATTACATTACATTTGGTTGGGTTAAACTCTAACAACCATTTGTTCGACCATTCCAGTTGTGTGTGTGTGTGTGTGTGTGTGTATGTGTGTGTGTGTGTGTGTGTGTGTGTGAGTGTGTGTGTGTGTGTGTGTGTGTGTGTGTGTGTGTGTGTGTGTGTGTTTACTAGTTGTGTTTACTAGTTGTGTTTTTGCGGGGGTTGAGCTTTGCTCTTTCGGCCCGCCTCTCAACTGTCAATCAACTGTTTACTAACTACTACTTTTTTTTTTCTTTTATTTATTTTTTTTCCCCACACCACACACACACACACCCCAGGAAGCAGCCCGTGACAGCTGACTAACTCTCAGGTACCTATTTACTGCTAGGTAACAGGGGCACTTAGGGTGAAAGAAACTTTGCCCATTTGTTTCTGCCTCGTGCGGGAATCGAACCCGCGCCACAGAATTACGAGTCCTGCGCGCTATCCACCAGGCTACGAGGCCTACACCTGTGTGTGTGTGTGTGTGTGTGTGTGTGTGTGAGTGTGTGTGTGTGTGTGTGTGTGTGTGTGTGTGTGTGTGTGTGTGTGTGTGTGTGTGTGTGTGTGTGTGTGTGTGTGTGTGTGTGTGTGTGTGTGTGTGTGTGTGTGTGTGTGTGTGTGTGTGTGTGTGTGTGTGGTGTGTGTGTGTGTGTGTGTGTGTGTGTGTGTGTGTGTGTGTGTGTGTGTGTGTGTGTGTGTGTGTGTGTGTGTGTGTGTGTGTATTCACCAAGTTGAACAAATCCACAGGGGCCGTGACGAGGATTCGAACCTATGTCCGAGATCATCCCAGACACTGCCTTTATCGACTGAGCTACGACATGGTAAAAGAGTTGAAACCGAAGTTCTACTGAACTTACTGGATCCTGCAGCCTCTCCGAGACACAAACCAGGGTTTTACACAACTCCCCCCTGTACTCGAGCTATGTCAATAGGCCGTTCTCCCTCTTCGCCCTTACTTCATTACACATAGAGCTTCATTCACCTAGTTGTGCTTGCGGGGGTTGAGCCCCCGCAAGCACATTTACATATCTGTGTGTAAGCTATGGTGGAAATGGGTGGAAATGGAACAGGTGGGACAGGTGGAAATGGGACAGGAGTCATTGCTGTAAACAACCGATAGCTAGAAAGGCGGGATCCAAGAGTCAATGCTCGATCCTGCAAGCACATATAGGTGAGTACATATAGGTGAGTACACACACACACACACACACACACACACACACACACACACACACACACACACACACACACACACACACACACACACACACACACACACACACACACACACAAACACAAACACAAGGGTGATGGAGAAGATTGTGAGAAAAAACCTAGTAACACATCTTGAGAGAAGAGACTTCGTGATAACCCATCAACATGGGTTCAGGGAGGGTAAATCTTGCCTTACAGGCTTGATAGAATTCTATGATCAGGTGACAAAGATTAAGCAAGAAAGAGAAGGATGGGCGGACTGCATTTTTTTGGACTGTCGGAAAGCCTTTGACACAGTACCCCATAAAAGGTTGATGCATAAGCTGGAGAAACAGGCAGGAGTAACTGGTAGGGCGCTCCAGTGGATAAGGGAGTACCTAAGCAATAGGAAGCAGAGAGTTATAGTGAGGGGTGAGACCTCAGAATGGCGTGAAGTCACCAGTGGAGTCCCACAGGGCTCTGTGCTTGGACCTATCCTGTTTCTGATATACGTAAATGATCTCCCAGAGGGTATAGACTCATTCCTCTCAATGTTTGCTGACGACGCCAAAATTATGAGAAGGATTAAGACAGAGGAGGACAGCTTGAGGCTTCAAGAAGACCTAGACAAGCTGCAGGAATGGTCGAACAAATGGATGTTAGAGTTTAACCCAAGCAAATGTAATGTAATGAAGATAGGAGTATGAAGCAGGAGACCAGATACAAGGTATCACTTGGGAGATGAAATACTTCAAGAGTCAGAGAGAGAGAAAGACCTGGGGGTTGATATTACGCCAGACCTGTCCCCTGAAGCTCATATCAAGAGGATAACATCAGCAGCATATGCCAGGTTGGCTAACATAAGAACGGCCTTTAGAAACTTGTGTAAGGAATCTTTCAGAACATTATATACCACATATGTCAGACTAATCTTGGAGTATGCGGCTCCAGCATGGAGTCCATATCTAGTCAAGCATAAGACTAAACTGGAAAAGGTTCAAAGGTTTGCCACCAGACTAGTACCCGAGCTGAGAGGTATGAGCTACGAGGAGAGACTACGGGAATTGAACCTCACTTCGTTGGAAGACAGAAGAGTTAGGGGGACATGATCACCACATTCAAGATTCTCAAGGGAATCGACAGGGTTGACAAAGACAGGCTATTTAACACAAGGGGCACACGCACTAGGGGACACAGGTGGAAACTGAGTGCCCAAATGAGCCACAGAGATATTAGAAGGACCTTTTTAGTGTCAGAGTGGTTGACAAATGGAATGCATTAGGAAGCAATGTGGTGGAGGCTGACTCCATACACAGTTTCAAGTGTAGATATGATAGAGCCCAATAGGCTCAGGAACCTGTACACCTGTTGATTTACGGTTGAGAGGCGGGACCAAAGAGCCAGAGCTCAACCCCCGCAAGCACAACTAGGTGAGTACACACACACACACACACACACACACACACCAGAAAGCAGCCCGTAACAGCTGTCTAACTCCCAGGTACCTATTTACTGCTAGGTAACAGGGGCATCAGGGTGAAAGATACTATCTCCATCTGTTTTCGCCGACGCCGGAAATCGAGCCCCGGACCACAGGACTACGTATCCAGCGTACTGTCCACTCAGCCACCAGCGCATGTGTATCTGTGTACTTACCTAGTTGTGCTTGCGGGAGTTGAGCTCTGGCTCATTGGTCCCGCCTCTCAACCGTCAATCAACAGGTGTACAGGTCCCTGAGCCTATTGGGCTCTATCATATCTACACTTGAAACTGTGTATGGAGTCAGCCTCCACCACATCACTGCCTAATGCATTCCATTTGTCAACCACTCTGACACTAAAAAAGTTCTTTCTAATCTCTGTGGCTCATTTGGGCACTCAGTTTCCACCTGTGTCCCCTAGTGCGTATGCCCCTTGTGTTAAATAGCCTGTCTTTATCTACCCTATCCTATCATGTTATCTACCACATATATCTTGTGTGTGTGTGTGTGTGTGTGTGTGTGTGTGTGTGTGTGTGTGTGTGTGTGTACTCACCTAGTTGTGCTTGCGGGTGTTGAGCTTTGGCTCTTTGGTCCCGCCTCTCAACCGTCAATCAACAGGTGTACAGGTTCCTGAGCCTATTGGGCTCTATCATATCTACACTTGAAACTGTGTATGGAGTCAGCCTCCACCACATCGCTTCCTAATGCATTCCATTTGTCAACCACTCTTGACACTAAAAAAGTTCTTTCTAATATCTGTGTGTGTGTGTGTGTGTCTGTGTGTGCGTGTGAGCAAGACAGACAGACAACTCCACCTCCACCAACCCGACGTTACCACGCCACTCTCCAAGTCGAACTATTATTAATTTTCTTCAGAAATTTCCATTTAGACTCGTCATCGCTCCAAGGATTGGGCCGCTTCACAACGGTGAGAGCGGAATTCAAACGCCCCCCCCCAAAAAAAGTTAATTTGCCATGATAAAAAAAATTAACTTACTGAGGTTGAAATTCAATTTGCAATACAGTATAGGGGAGAGGCTGCGGGCCACGGCCCAAAATTGCATTGAGTGGGAGGTCAACCAAGTGCATTAGGGCTGCATTAATACATCAAAGGGGAGTCACAACAGAATTGCAAAAAATATGAATTGCAACTATATAAGCAAGAAACGGGCGTGGGTACTCACCTATTTGTATTCACCTATTGTCTCTCTATCGCAGTTTACCTCCTTATTGCCCTCAGGTGTAGGACACCTTTGGAGCAGGGTAACGGGATCGAACCATCGTCCAGGTCACCTCGTAGATCACGACATGCTAAAAGTTATACAACCTGGCGAGGGGTCAGGCTTAGGAATTTAGAGGACACGATCATGTTCCCAATTCAGTGTTTCTATGTCAGCTCCAGAAGCCTATTGGCTCATACGAGATATTTATTTCTCGTATTTATTTATTTATTGGCTCATATTTATTTCCGCTCAAATTCATATATATCTGAGGCCAACGCTGGAGACAATCAAGTGATCGTTCGTTGATTATGTTACCCAATCAATCAACAACCCTGTTTCCAAACAAGTATTTTTCCTCCACTGAGACTGTATTGTGTTAGAAATCATCCCAGATATTTAGTTAAAAAAAATTATGAAATTTATAAAAAATTTAACATTTTCTAGAACCAATCTTGTGAAGAGCCTTTATTATTATTATTATTATTATTATTATTATTATTATTATTATTATTATTATTATTATTATTATTATTATTATTATTTTCTACCACAGACGTGGCCACACATTTGCAATGCTAACCAGCATATATACATTTTCTTCTGTCCTCCATGGACAGGGTTAGAGATGTGTTAAACATATAGTTCAGGGATTTATTGAGCACTCAACCACAGAAGGTGATTGTAGTGCTTTTAAAATGCTAATCTAACCTACATACATAGATACATAAATATTTACGTCTGAAGCTGTTTGTTGCAATCTAAATACTATCTAGATCGCAGAAACCGGTTTTAAACCTGGTAATACTTTAGTTTAAATTTGTTAACTTGCGCGTGACAAACGGAGACCTGAGGCCAGATTCACGAAACAGTTACGCCAATAATTACGAACGTGTACATCTTTCCTCAGTCCTTGACGGCTTTGGTTACATTTATTAAACAGTTTACATGCATGAAAACTTCCAAATCAACTGTTGTTATTGTTATAAACAGCCTCCTGGTGCTTCGGAGCTCATTAACTGTTTAATAATTGTAAACAAAACCGCCAAAGCCTGAGAAAAGATATACAGGTTCGTAAGTGCTTGCGTAACTGCTTCGTGAATCTAACCCCTGGTAATACCAGGGGTTAGATTTCCACTACTCTGCTTCAACCTAGTTTTACTCAACTCATTTATTCTACTGTCGTATCCCTATTCCCCCTCTCCTATCTCCCTCTGTCTCCTATCCCCCTCCTCCCATTCATCTATCCGAACCCTTAATCCTTAATCCCCCTTAATCCCCACCCCCTCCCTTCCCTCCCATATAAATCAGGGCAATGGAGCTCCACCGTTCCATTCACGACTACTCCCTCACCAGCTGTGTGAGATCAACACTCACGACTACTCCCTCACCAGCTGTGTGAGATCAACACTCACGACTACTCCCTCACCAGCTGTGTGAGATCAACACTCACGACTACTCCCTCACCAGCTGTGTGAGATCAACACTCACGACTACTCCCTCACCAGCTGCGTGAGATCAACACTCACGACTACTCCCTCACCAGCTGTGTGAGATCAACACTCACGACTACTCCCTCACCAGCTGTGTGAGATCAACACTCACGACTACTCCCTCACCAGCTGTGTGAGATCAACACTCACGACTACTCCCTCACCAGCTGTGTGAGATCAACACTCACGACTACTCCCTCACCAGCTGTGTGAGATCAACACTCACGACTACTCCCTCACCAGCTGTGTGAGATCAACACTCACGACTACTCCCTCACCAGCTGTGTGAGATCAACACTCACGACTACTCCCTCACCAGCTGTGTGAGATCAACACTCACGACTACTCCCTCACCAGCTGTGTGAGATCAACACTCACGACTACTCCCTCACCAGCTGTGTGAGATCAACACTCACGACTACTCCCTCACCAGCTGTGTGAGATCAACACTCACGACTGCTCCCTCACCAGCTGTGTGAGATCAACACTCACGACTACTCCCTCACCAGCTGTGTGAGATCAACACTCACGATGGTCGTACTCATCCTCTCTACAGCTACACAATAAATTAATGCCAATTATCATCGAAAATAAAATAATTGCATTGTCCTATAAAAGAATATGTAATAATGATATATTTCTTGGGTTTATACATATAGCTGGAGACGACGTCGCAAGATTCTTTATTGGTTAAGAATTTTATTTTGAGGTTTGATATTCGTTATGATCTGAGACCTGACAACTGGTCTGTCGGTTATCGGGCCGACCAGTTGTCGGGCCGACCAGTTGTCGGGCCGACCAGTTGTCGGGGGGACCTGTTGTCGGGCCGACCAGTTGTCGTAAGGCCACACGACAAGACCAATGGTCTGCATCTTGGTTGTAAGACCCGACTACACAACCAAATAGTCATCCTCCTGGTCCTCAGACCTAACGACTTAACCAATGGTCTTTTTGCCTCATGGTCGGAAAACCGAACGACCCGACCAATGGTCTTCCTTCTTGGTCGATTGAAACTAAATTTTGACCCTTGACGTCCTTAACTTCAAATTAAATACAAAATTTCGAGATATGTAAAAAGAATTCTGACAATATAATGAGATTTACATTAACATTTCAGTCTTTAAGATTAATTTTTTTACTGAAGGCCTAATAAAATTTTCAGACCCAGAAAGTAAATCCAGCTTTCAAACCCTGGAAAATAAATAAAATTTTAAGGCCAAGAAAAATAAATATAAATGTTTAGGGGGTCTAGAAAATACAGTTGTATAACCTGGAAAATACAACCTTTTAATCTGGATGCTTGGGCAACGAAGTTCGTCCCATATACAGTTATTGTATTTGTATACATTGCCTGCAATGTTTTGGTCCGTGAATGCCAAGTTTATGGACTTAATTTACATTGCAATGTGTGTCAGTGTAAACTTTTTTCTTTATTCATCAACATTATCATGTAAAACACTGTGGAATGTTTATTGCGTTTCTTAACTTCTGTATAAGGTTATTCGCATTTAAGTTTTATATATGTATGGATATATATATTCAACTTTAGAACACTCCCACCAGGAGATTCGAACCCTAGCCAGCACAGAAGCCTTACAGCAACTGGCATAACTGGTACGCCTTTACCCTACTGCACAAAACTCAGACCCTTAAAAGAGATGGTAATTTCGGGGTATTTAAACCCCCCCCAAGATCACCACCTCCCAAGGGCAACTAGAGCTAGTGAGGGGTCACTCACGTAACCCCTGTGACAGAGCCAGCACGGGACACAGACACGACTGTGGACACGTGAGTCACAGTCGTGTCTGTGTCCCGTGCTGGCACTGTCACAGCAGTGTCACCTACCACAGCAACTGTCACCCACCGCAGCAAGAACATCACACACTCTTGGTGTGTGTGTGTGTGTGTGTGTACTCACTTAGTTGTACTCACCTAGTTGTGTTTGCGGGGGTTGAGCTCTGGCTCTTTGGTCCCGCCTCTCAACCGTCAATCAACAGGTGTACAGATTAATGAGCCTATTGGGCTCTATCATGTGTGTGTGTGTGTGTGTGTGTGTGTGTGTGTGTGTGTGTGTGTGTGTGTGTGTGTGTGTGTGTGTGTGTGTGTGTGTGTGTGTGTGTGTGTGCGTGTGTGTGTGGGCCTGTACTCACCCATGTTTGCGTGAGTTGAATATCAGCTCCTAGATCTTACTTACTAACTTTCAACCTTCCTTAATATATTTGTTTTCTAACCCCTTAGGGTAATTCTAATTATCATCATTCCTGCTGTTGCCGTTAATTCTAAATCCTACTAGAATTAAGAAAAAAAAATCCGATTCTACTTTCTACTAGAATTAATTTCCTTACCTATCAACCACCATACGGACTTTCATCATAACTATTTTTCAAAGTCTAAATTCCTCCAGGATTTTTAGGTCGAGGGTGCGTTCAGAATTGTTTTGAAACATGACTGGCAGCGTGGCTTGGCTCCTCCCCCTAGGCAGTCATGCCACGCTGCCAGACGCAAGATTAATGGTCCGCAAATGCGAACGAATGGCCTCTTGATGCCACAATCCACCGTTATTCGGTCTGTCAGGGAAACAATTTCACCAGCCTTGTGATGTCGAGCAAGGGAGGTAAAGTTTAGAGTATTCAGCAATTTTTGTTTTGGCAAACTGTTGTACTTTCCCCGCGAAAACACCAATTTATCTTTGTTTTTGAATTTGAGGCTATTGACCGTCGAGCATGACTCTTGTGCATGTGTGTGTAAGTGTGCAAATGGTTAGGATAATGGGTTATTTTTATTATAAAAATAAGAATATATAGCATATATCTGCAGACCTATATAGTTGGGAACCGAGTTAGTGTTTTTTTTATCCTCCTCATATCCCATGTCCTTGTCTTCATATCCCAGCTTCTTGTCCTCATATCCCAGTTCCTTAACCTCATATTCCAGTTCCTTGTCTTCATATCCCAGCTTTTTGTCCTCATGTTCTAGCTCCTTGTCCTCATGTCCTATAGCTCCTTGTCCTCATATCCCAGCTCCTTGTCCTCATATCCCAGCCCCTTGTCCTCATATCCCACCTCCTTGTCCTCATGTCCCAGCGTCTTGTCCTCATATCTCTCCCAAGCGTTATATAGGCACACCGGCTTAGTGTTTCATCCTCCTAATCACCTAACATTGCCTGTCTTTGGGTCTTTGTACCAGCCTCAGTTCTTCACAAACGATTCATGGCAACGTCGTTCTTCTGTTAATTATATGCCGAGAGTCCGCTTCCCCCGTCCAGGTTGAGTTATCACAACAGTTACGTGGAACAGCGGAGATAACTTTGGCACATGTCTCAAGTTTGTGACACGTGAATGCCAGTTAAGTTGGCAGCTGAAAGGCGAAGATTCCCGCCGAAAAAGACCATAATAACAGAGGCCCGAAATACAATTACTTGAGCTTAAAAAGCGTAAGTACATAGTCCAAGGCAGATAACTATCTGAGCCAAGCGCTGGTAACGAATAGGGTCTAGGACAGCTAACGCGCAGGTCAAGGAGAAATATATATTAAACTGCTATATATTGTTAGATATCCATTGTTTACAGCGTTACTTACAGGTGGGTCTAAGGAGTAATAGTCCAAGACAGGTATGTATCTAGGTGAGAGAAGGACAGGTATATATATCTAGGTGAGAGAAGGACAGGTATATATATCTAGGTGAGAGAAGGACAGGTATATATATCTAGGTGAGAGAAGGACAGGTATATATATCTAGGTGAGAGAAGGACAAGTATATATATCTAGGTGAGAGAAGGACAGGTATATATATCTAGGTGAGAGAAGGACAGGTATATATATCTAGGCGAAGCAAGGACAGGTATATATCTAGGTAAAACAAGGACAGGTAAAGGAAGCTAGGCGAAGCAAGGACAGGTATATATATCTAGGTGAGACAAGGACAGGTAAATAAATGGGACTCGCAGATACATGTGGGGAGGAAGACTGCTCCGAGTTAGGAGTCAAGACAACACTTGCATACAGCTGCACCTGAAAAGGTATTAGGGCAATGCGTCTCTGTCTCCAAGTAGCGACATAAAACACCTGCTTGAGCTGAGAACGGCTCCCTCTGGGCTTAGTCCGGCTATTCCAGTAATTCCAGCTGCTGTTCCAGCCATTCCAGGTGGTATTCCAGGTTAGTCCTTCCGTGTGGAATGGTCGTTCGTTACAGGTAGCAATCTCTGGAGATTTATTGTATGGCGTGTTTTGAAACAACATTTACACGTCGTATAATAATATATCTTTCAACAACAACAACAAAAAAGTGAAAAATTTAACATTTAAAAACGTTAATCATAGTTTTATAACGAGTAAGTCTAACAATAAAATTACTGAAGCCGATAATAGCAAAATAACATTTATTTCATACCTTGTTTTAATGTAATTACCAAATTTACCATTAAACAACCATCCGGCAATGTTGTTATAGAACGTAGTTATAACCTATGGTGTTTGGTGGGTAGGCGGTATATAATGCACAACCCATCCTCCGAATTGAAAGTACGTTTTTAATACTATGTGTAATAAGTAAATTTCCTGACTGTCACACATAGTACATAATTGCACTTATGGGGCTGTTACATTTACCTCCCCATTTAATTCTCCTCGTTTTCTGTTAAGACAATCAGAATTTTAGGATGAAGTTTTGAAGTTCAGCTACACACAGAAGTTTTAAATATCATGAAGCTCTTTTTCAGTTTTATTAAACAATAGAGATTTTATACAAAATTTGAAAATATCCTGAGTCATTTTACAATTTATTTAAATATTTTAGTTTTGTTTTATTTGTGTAATAAAACTGTAATATCAATATAGCTATAGATTAAGTAGTAATTGTAATTAAGAAGCAATAAATTGTTAATCTTCAAAAACTAAGACGGTTAGGTTAGGTCGTGGTTTTCTATTCAGCTTTTCAGGTAAACTCAAATATTTACAATATATTTGACTACGATTTAATACTAAGCATAAATAAATACAATTCCTGGCTGTCATACGTAGTACAAAATTGCACTTATGGGGCTGTTACATTTACCTCCCCATTTTTGGAGGACGGGCTGATAATGCAGGGAGTAATGACAGTAACTTGGCTCAAACAACCCAACCAGCACATGAATGACGATGTTTCGGTCCCTCCTGCACCCTAGTCCAAGAGGGCCCGAAATGTCGCCAGTTTCGTTACATGCGTGTGTGTGTGTGTGTACTCACCTATTTGTACTCACCTATTTGTGCTTGCAGGATCGAGCATTGATTCTTGGATCACGCCTTTCCAGCTATCGGTTGTTTACAGCAATGACTCCTGTCCCATTTCCCTATCATACCTAGTTTTAAGTGTGTGTACCTAAGCGTACCTAACCTAGTACCTAAGTGTGTGTGTGTGTGTGTGTGTGTGTGTGTGTGTGTGTGTGTGTGTGTGTGTGTGTGTGTGTGTGTGTGTGTGTGTGTATGTGTGTTGGACTACTTACGTAATATTTCCTTGTAAGACTTTATTACTGTCACAAAACAAGTCTCTTACGTGTAAGCTGTCAGTAGTATTATCCGGCCATCACTGTGATCTTATTCTTTTATGTGACAGTTTACATATTAACTTTAATTAGCTGAAAATTTGGTACAGCTAATTCCTAGCGGGCAAAGTATGTTCCAGCAACGATTAATCAACCTACAATCAACGTCATAGACGTCATTGTTTCACCAACGTTATGTACCCGGCTTTGACTATAGGCAGCTTGGCTATCAGGTAATTAATCAAAAGTAATTCAGAACGTTGCAGTAGACTATTCCTGTCCCTCCTATCCCTGTGTCGGTGGATTACCACAGCAATCCAACCTTCCGGTACATGTGGACCGTTCGCAATCCTCTCTATCCCTGGTTCTCAGACTCTCTCTAATTTATCCTTCACGCAAGATTGCAAGATTACAAATACAACAGTTGGAAATTCCTCTGGACCCACAGTGTGTGCCGATCTAGGCAAAACAAGACACAATAAATGATATCCTGTATCTCCTGTATCCTGTATCTCCTGTATCCACACAGACGCCCTCCTCCTGTACCGCGCCACTGCTCCCTGTCAAGCCAGAAGCCTCTCCTGTACCCATCCATTGCCTCATGCCAAGTTAGCAACATAGCTCAACTATTCACCCTAGAGCGTCCACTCCCGTTTGACAGGTGGATCCACCCCCCCCCCCTCAAGCCCTCCTCCCTATCCCCGTCCACCACACAACGCAGAATACAAAAATAACCTAAAACCAGCTTAACACGAGAGGAAGATAACAGGTAGGAAGAGGCTATCCTCTGTGTCCATTTCCTGTCATCCGGGGAGTTCGCTTGTAAGGTGGGTGTGTGTGTGTGCTTATGGCGTGCGGTCGGAAGGATGGGTGAGGATGGATGAGAATGGGGGGGAGGGATTAGTAGATGAGAATGGAATGATGGGTGAGGTGAGGGAAGAGATGATTGCGATTGACGGAGGGTTTGGAGAGGGTCAATTACAGAAAAGGATTGAAAATTTCCATTTTAGACTTTCATAGTGAGGGAGGACTTGTGGATGGCGCAGTTTGGAGGGTTTTCTTCTCGAGACTTTGAGCATGACCTGTCGTCTGTGGTGGTGACTGACAAGCTTAGTTATGTGACCTTGAGAACCTTTGTAGTGTCCATGCCACACCCACTCTACCATCTACCCCCACTCTACCATCTATCCCACACCCACTCTACCATCTACCCCACACCCACTCTACCATCCAACACACCATATAAAGGACACTTAGTTAACACTGAATATTAGGAATGAACGCTCCTAAAAAAATCCTAGATTGTTTCAAGCGTAGGTTAGACACACATGAATGAGTTTGGGTGGCTATAGACAGGAACTGTCACGTAGCCTAATAGGCCTTTTACAATTAAATTGTTGTTCTTGTGTTAAATTAAAGAATTGATTAACAATGATAAAATAAGGTGAAACAAATATCAATTCTCGTTTGAAACAATGAATTCGACTTGGAAATGTTTAGATATAGAAATAGGTAAACCCCTGGTTTACCTTCGTCAGTGGGGGGCGTCAGTTGGAATGGATAGGTATAAATAGGAACTGCCTCGCCTGGGTCTAGAGGAGCCTTGCTGTTTACTGTGTTGTAATACTCTTGTGTTGTTCCTCTTTTCTCTCTCTCTCTCTCTCTCTCTCTCTCTCTCTCTCTCTCTCTCTCTCTCTCTCTCTCTCTCTCTCTCTCTCTCTCTCTCTCTCTCTCTCTCTCTCTGTCTCGCTCTCTCTCTCTCTCTCTCTCTCTCTCTCTCTCTCTCTCTCTCTCTCTCTCTCTCTCTCTCTCTCTCTCTCTCTCTCTCTCTCTCTCTCTCTCTCTCTCTCTCTCTCCTTCCCTCCTTGCCTCCCTCTTGCCCTGCCTCTTTTCCTTTCCCTGCCTCCCTTCCTTTCCCTTGCCTCCATTCACTTTCTCTATTCCTCTTACCTCGCTGCCCCTTACCCAACTTCACTTACTCTCCCTTCTCTTACCTTACTCACTATCCCTTTATTGTCTAATATTTCATTCCTTACCTCTCTCTCATTACCTTTCTCGCTTTCTTTATCCCATCTTCCTTTCCTTCTCATTCTTTACCTTCATGTCTTCCTAATCGCTCTACCTTAATCTTTTAGGTCATCTTTCCTATCCTTTGGCCCATTCTAAATCCGTCTCCTCGTATGTCTTCCAAGTGCTATATAGTTGTAATGGCTTAGTGCTTTCTCCTGATAATTTCTATCCTACCCAACCTCTCCCTGCTGTCCATCTTTACCTCTATCCAATTCAGTCACACACCTGCTACCTTCGACCGTGTATCTCTTCCTACACCTGTTCCTCTATCCCTCCCTACACCTGTTCCTCCATCTCTCCCTACACCTGTTCCTCCATCCCTCCCTACACCTGTTCCTCCATCCCTCCCTACACCTGTTCCTCCATCCCTCCCTACACCTGTTCCTCCATCCCTCCCTACACCTGTTCCTCCATCCCTCCCTACACCTGTTCCTCCATCCCTCCCTACATCTGTTCCTCCATCTCTCCCTACATCTGTTCCTCCATCTCTCCCTACATCTGTTCCTCCATCCCTCCCTACACCTGTTCCTCCATCCCTCCCTACACCTGTTCCTCCATCCCTCCCTACATCTGTTCCTCCATCTCTCCCTACACCTGTTCCTCCAACCCTCCCCATACCTCCCCCTCCATAATAACCCTCCCCCTATCACCCTCCCTCCCACTCATCTCCCCCCTCCCCTTCCCTTACACCTCCAGTAAACAGTTTCTATGTAAAAAGGAAAAAAATTGCTTTAGTATAACGAGTCATTAAAGTAAATTACCTTTGTATCCAGCTAATTTTGGGAGTTAAAAAGGTAGGTTTAATCATACTTATATTCAGTGTGTGTGTGTGTGTGTGTGTGTGTGTGTGTGTGTGTGTGTGTGTGTGTGTGTGTGTGTGTGTGTGTGTGTGTGTGTGTGTGTGTGTACTCACCTAATTGTACTCATCTAATTGTGTTTGCGGGGGTTGAGCTCTGGCTCTTTGGTCCCGCCTCTCAACCGTCAATCAACAGGTGTACAGGTTCCTGAGCCTATTGGGCTCTATCATATCTACACTTGAAACTGTGTATGGAGTCAGCCTCCACCACATCACTTCCTAAAGCATTCCATTTGTCAACTACTCTGGCACTAAAAAAAAAAAATTCTAATGTCTCTATGGCCCTCCACATTCTGTGGAGACAAAGCCTAGATACTGGCGTTATTCCTGATATACTAAAAACAGCAGAGATAGCACCACTTGATAAAGGAGGAAATAAGGCAGAGGCAAAAAATTACAGACCGATAGCACTAACATCGCACATTATAAAAATTGTTGAGAGTGCTAAGAAGTAAGATCACAAAATACATGGAATCACAGCATCTCCATAACCCCGGACAACATGGTTTCAGAACAGGGCGCTCTTGCCTGTCGCAGTTGCTGGACCACTATGATATGGCATTAGATGCTATGGAAGACAAACAAAACGCCGATGTAATTTACACAGATTTCGCAAAAGCTTTTGATAAATGTGACCATGGTGTTATTGCTTATAAAATGCGTTCAAAAGGAATTACCGGAAAAATAGGCAGATGGATCTACAATTTCCTGACCAACAGAACTCAATGTGTAATAGTCAACAAAATAAAATCCAGCCCATCAACCGTGAAGAGCTCAGTCCCCCAGGGTACTGTGCTTGCTCCAGTACTTTTTCTCATCCTCATATCGGACATAGACAAGAACACAACCTATAGCACTGTATCATCCTTTGCAGATGACACTAGGATCTTCATGAGAGTAGGCAACATAGAGGACACGGCAAACCTCCAGTCAGATGTAGATCAGGTCTTTCTATGGGCTACAGAAAATAATATGGTGTTTAACGAAGATAAGTTCCAGCTCATGCGCTATGGAAAAAATGAAAATATAAAAACGGAAACCACGTACAAAACTCAGGCAAATCATAACATAGAACGAAAAGGCAATGTAAAGGATCTGGGTGTACTCATGTCGGAAGACCTTACCTTTAAAGAACACAATAAAGTAGCCGTCACAACTGCAAGAAAAATGACAGGTTGGATAACAAGAACTTTTCACACTAGAGATGCTATACCGATGATGACACTTTTCAAAACGCTTGTGCTCTCTAGAGTGGAGTACTGCTGCACAATGACAGCCCCCTTTCAAAGCTGGAGAAATTGCTGACCTGGAGAGCGTGCAGAGATCCTTTACTGCTAGAATCCACTCAGTAAAACACCTAAACTATTGGGACCGACTAAAGAGCCTAAATCTGTACTCCCTTGAGCGCAGGCGGGAGAGATACATAATAATTTACACGTGGAAAATATTAGAGGGGCTGGTCCCAAACCTGCACACAGAAATAACATCACATGAGACCAGAATACATGGCAGGATGTGCAGAATACCCCCCGTTGAAAAGCGGAGGTGCAACAGGTACTCTGAGAGAGAACTCTATCAATATCAGAGGCCCCAGACTGTTCAACACGCTTCCGCTACACATAAGGGGCATAACTGGCAATCCCCTCACAGTGTTCAAGAGAGAACTGGATAAGCACCTCCAAAGGATACCTGATCAACCAGGCTGTGACTCATACGTCAGGCTGCAAGCAGCCGCGTCCAACAGCCTGGTTGATCAGTCCAGCAACCAGGAGGCCTGGTCGACGACCGGGCCGCGGGGACGCTAAGCCCCGGAAGCACCTCAAGGTCAAGGTAAGGTATGGCTCATTTGGGCACTCAATTTCCACCTGTGTCCCCTAGTGCGTGTGCCCCTTGAGTTAAATAGTCTGTATTTATCTACCTTATCAATTCCTTTGAGTATCTTGTATGTGGTGATCATGTCCCCCCCCTAACACTTTTGTCTTCCAGCGACGTGAGGTTAGATTCCCGTAGTCTATCCTCGTAGCTCATACCCCTCAGTTCGGGTACTAGTCTGGTGGCAAACCTTTGATTATTTTCCAGTTTAGTCTTGTGCTTGACTAGATATGGACTCCATGCTGGAACTGCATACTCCGGGATTGGTCTAACATATGTGGTATACAAAGTTCTGAATGATTCCTTACACAAGTTTTTAAAGGCCGTTCTTATGTTGGCTAACCTGGCATATGTCGCTGATGTTATCTTCTTCATATGGGCTTCAGGGGACAGGTCTGGCGTGATGTCAACCCCCAGGTCTTTCTCTCTCTCTCTGATTCTTGAAGGATTTCAATTCCCAAATCATACCTTGTATCTGGCCTCCTGTTCCCTACACCTATCTTCATTACATTACAGTTGCTCGAGTTAAATTCTAACAACCATTTGTATGACCATTCCTTCAGTCCAGGTCTTCTTGAAGCCTCAAACTGTCCTCCTCTGTCTTAATCCTTCTCATAATTTTGGCGTCGTCAGCAAACATTGAGAGGAATGAGTCTATTCCTTCTGGACGATAATTTACGTGTGTGTGATCATGTGTGTGTGTGTGTGTACTCACCTAGTTGTGCCTGCGGAGGTTGAGCTTTGGCTTTTCAGGCCCGCCTCTCAACTGTCAATCACAGTTGAGAGGCGGGCCCCTCCCCACACATACACACACACCCCAGGAAGCAGCCCGTAACAGCTGTCTAACTCCCAGGTACCTATTTACTGCTAGGTAACAGGAACATCAGGGTGAAAGAAACTCTGCCCATTTTGTTCTTGCCATCACCGGGGATCGAACCCGGACCCCTAGGATCACGAGTGCAGAGCGCTGTCCACTCAGCAATCAGACCACATGTGTGTGTGTGTGTGTGTGTGTGTGTGTGTGTGTGTGTGTGTGTGTGTGTGTGTGTGTGTGTGTGTGTGTGTGTGTGTGTGTGTGTTTACAAATTGTCCCTGCAACACTGAAGCATTAATTCTTAGACCCCGACTTTCTAACAGGTCATTATCTTATGTACTGACCACTAACCTAATTTTCTCAATCATATCTACTACATATATATATATATCTCTTACACACACACACACAGTAGATATGTGTGTAGTGTAGATATGACTTCAAGTGTAGATATGACAGAGCCCGATAGGCTCATGAATCTGTACACCTGTTGATTGACGGTTGAGAGGCGGGACCAAAGAGCCAGAGCTCAACCCCCGCAAACACAACTAGGTGAGTACAACTAGGTGAGTACACACACAAACATCCCCAGGCTTCATTCCGTAGCATCTAAGGCCCAAGGTACCTATTAATAAATAGGTAAACAGAGCCATCAGGTGCACGAAATTCTGCCCATTTGCTTATGTTTTCAAAAAGGGCTTACCATTCTGTACCACTTGTGCTGGACGGTAGAGCGACGGTTTCGTTTCATGCAGGTCGGCGTTCAGTCCCCGTGGCCACCATTCCTCCCCCCCCCCCCTCCCGTCGGAAAAACCGACACAATTTACTGATATTCAACACAATATACAGATAATATTGCTGTTGTTTTGTGATAACAAATTAACCCTAGAAATAGTGCTTTAATCACTCATAGAAGACGTGACACAGTGGAATTTTCCTCGGTAGAAAACGGGGGATATCATTGCCACACGTCGTCATTAAATTCTCCACGTAATGTTGGGAATTAATACAGCAGTCTCTGGACTGTAAACATCATAAAGACATTTCCCTTGAACCATCTTAATTATCAGTATTAAAATAGAGTAAATGTGGGGCTCTCTAACCACTTCTTGATGACATCTGAACAAAACAGCCAAGGCGTCAGTGGGAGAGAGCCACGGTGAATCGCTTTTCAATTTTTACAACAGCCTTATTGGACAAATCTGGCTCTTATAATTTACCTTTGCATCAATGTTACGGGACTAATAGTGCTCCCATTATCAACACAACTTCCTCTACTATCAAGGGGAAGTATCCTAATTCCGAAACCTTTTATCATTCATTCCTGATCAGCGTAATGTAGGTATATTAAGGCGACCGGGTTAGGATACGAGTCGAGACTCAAAACAGAGTGAGCAATATTCTCATCTCTTTATTTAAATAATTGTCAATAGTTCCCCTAATACAGCTGTCATATAGGTTATTACTATTATTGTGTGCCCTTTGACAGGTGTAATTGGAGACGAAGCAGAATTAACACTTCTTGGCACAACCAGTATATATGTGATGACGGTAGCCTCATCCACGAGGAGTATTTGGTAGATCATCCATGTTCATATCTGGTTGTCTAGGCATCATCCACACAGATAAGCTTCCCCATGTGTTAACTAAGAGTTTTAGTATAACCTAGCATTAATATTGTAGTGAATGTCTACCAATTTATAATTTGATTGATGGATTATATATATAGACATTAGACCTCCGAGAATGTGTGTAGAAAGCGATTTGTGGGAAATTATAAATCATACAGTCCACTTTAAACATCATAGTCTGCTATAGAAAAAAAATAAATTAACGTAAAATATAAATTAATATAAACTAAATAAATATAAATCTCACAAATCATTTTCTCCACAACCCCCCCCCCCCTCTCCCCAGTCCCATCCCAGATCCTAATCCTGATCGCCTTCCAAGTGCTATATAGTCACGATGGCTTAGCACTTTCCCCTTGATAATTCCCTCCCTCTGTGCCTCCCATTAACTGTAGCCGATGCTTCTATTTTCCTGACGACCTGACGCCTATTCTTGCTCGGGAAGTTACAAATCGAGGTGGCTTCCAGGACCTATGCTTCTAACACGTCTCATTCGTTTACCACTCGGAACCGGACTCGGGGAATGGAGTGACAGAGATATATACTATTGTGGGAGGCGACAATGGTGGTTGGGGTGGGTGGTTGTTTGGTGGCTGGTTTGAAATTGACATTTCAAACCAGCCACCGATTCTCATTCTCTCCCTCCCTCCAATTTTATTCTCACTACCTCTAACTCCTCTCTCTCTCTCTCTCTCTCTCTCTCTCTCTCTCTCTCTCTCTCTCTCTCTCTCTCTCTCTCTTCCCTCCCCTTCTCTTAAACCTTTCCCTATGTTTATCTTTATTTCCTCTTTACTCGTGTAATTTTTCCACATGTCTCAACAGAACTCAGCAATATCGCTGTTTGCACGAATTTATAATTTGCAATGGTGCTTAAACAGAATTAATCATAGCTGCGCCAATTATTTTTAACATTGGAATTAACATATTCATGATGCTTTTTATACTTTTTCTCTTCATGCAGAAAACAATTAATGATATCACGACAAAATGTATACAATAATACGTTTTGAGATATATATTGTTATTGGTGTTGATAGTATTATAGGAGCAACATTGCTAGTGTATGAGAGACTATGATAGTGTGATAGTGCAACTTTAATAGTGTAATAGGCTATGACATTGTGATAGTGCAACATTGCTTGTGATAAGACTATAATAGTGTGAAATCCGGAGATATACAGTGATGATATATTCGGTCACAGATTCTTGGAAAAGCTCTTTAGTTCATAGAGGTAAATACCTCTAATAGATTAAAGTATTTATTAACAGTGGAAAGCAGCTGTTAACAGAAGGGACGTATATATTAACAGAATAAGCATCTGTTAACAGAAGAAGGAAAGGCCCTGTGATCCCAGACTCGGGCTCAAAGGGAGGCATCATTAACAGAAAGAAGGGAGAAGCCCGCTGTGAGCCTAGGCACCAGAGGCACCCACAGGACGACTTAAGAGCCCTAAACGACCCTCCAGACGACGTTCTTACGTGCTCTTCGGCTTGCGAGCGACGACCATAAGGCTTGTGGTAACGACCATGCCGGCGTCAGGTCTGAGTATGCTCACGCCTCCACACTTACACTGGACACAATAGGTGCCACCATATGTGCACGGGATCGAGGAAATTCTTGGTGCCATTGGTATGAGTGCCATTGGTATGAGTGCTATTGGTATGAGTACCATTGGTATGAGTACCATTGGTATTCAGGAGGGTGTCGCTATCACCAAAACTGGTACCTTAGGCGATTGAAACTTGAATTTTGTTGCGGTTGAGTGGCCGTTGTTGGAATTAAAGGAGGTTTCAAGTGCCACTGCTTTCTTTAGCTCGAATGGTGGTGGTAAGTGCATGGTCGTAAATGGTGGTAAGACACCATACAGCAGGAGGATCTTAACCAGGGAGTATACACTGGTTATATAGTATACACATTATACAAACACTATGAGTATACACATTATATACACACTCCCAAGGGGCTATACCCTTGGGAGTGTATATAATCCATGCCAAAGACTCTTACCCCATTCAGCAACATGCAGATGATGTTCCAGAGATAACACCCCAGCGGCTGCAACATCAGGATGTGCCTCAAAGACCACACTAGAACACACTAGGTGCTCATGTAGGCCTTAAACATGCTCGCTCAGAGGCCAAAACAAGCCCATCTCGAGGTCCAAACAAGCACGCCCCGAGGCACTTGAGATATCCAAGGAGCTCGGTGATGCTTAGGAGCCTGTAGTTAGGGTACCCATCAAGGCGTCTGTCGTTGGTGTTACTGGCAACGACACAACGTTAGCGGCCTCCTGGGCGACGCCAGGGCCTTGTGTGTGGGGGGGGGGGGATGGGCGGGCCAAAAGGAAATGGGTTGAAGCTAAATGCTTAAATAAAAGAACAAAGATGAATTAAGAATTTCATAAGGGGATTTATGTGTGTGTGTGTGTGTGTGTGTGTGTGTGTGTGTGTGTGTGTGTGTGTGTGTGTGTGTGTGTGTGTGTGTGTGTGAGGGAGAGCGAGAGAGCGAGAGCGAGAGAGAGAGAGAGAGAGAGAGAGAGAGAGAGAGAGAGAGAGAGAGAGAGAGAGAGAGAGAGAGAGAGAGAGAGAGAGAGAGAGAGAGAGAGAGAGAGACAGACAGACAGACAGAGAACATATTGACATATTAACACACACACATGTATGATCCGACGCCCAATTAATCCAATTTTTCCCGTTGCAAAATAAAAAAGGTAATATATAAAATCCACACAAACGCGAAGCACACTATTTTTAGTTATTCCATATTTACCACTGTGTTTATAATTAGTCGGTTGTTTGTTTGTTTGAAATTATTACTGCCTTACACGTGTTCCTCCGTCCCACTCTGGCCCCTCTCACAATGGTCTCTCCCACCGGCCTGTCTTCTCCGTAACAAATGTAACGTTTTAGTCTGACCAGAAACGTACGAACCCAAACAACCCACCTAACCCTTTACCATAGTATATAGTCCATATACTTTGGTTCAATGGTATATATATATATATATATATATATATATATATATATATATATATATATATATATATATATATATATATATATTATTAAATATGACCGAAAAAGTAAGATTAATAATTCTAACACGAATTTTCTCTATCTTTCTTACATTTCTTTTCACTGTTGATGGTAATTCAAAGATCAATTCTCCAAAATTCATATTTATTTCTAGTCTGACGCGACACTTGAGCGCGTTTCGTAAAACTTATTACATTTTCAAAGACTTTAGTTTACAAACACACAACTGAAACTGAATAGAGCTTACATATTTTCGAGTTTATATCTACATTTGGGTGAGGTGGATGAGGTGAAAACAAACTTTCAACAATGGGTATTGAATGGGTATTAAATTCAAACACAAGACAGAACACGAAACAATGGGTATTGAATGGAAGTAATTGTAGAAAGCCTATTGGTCCATATTTCTTGATGCTTCTATATTGGAGCGGAGTCTTGAAGTGGGTAGAATATAGTTGTGCATTAATTGGCTGTTGATTGCTGGTGTTGACTTCTTGATGTGTAGTGCCTCGCAGACGTCAAGCCGTCTGCTATCGCTGTATCTATCGATGATTTCTGTTTTGTTTGCTAAGATTTCTCTGGTGATGGTTTGGTTATGTGGAAGAGATTATATGTTCCTTAATGGAGCCCTGTTGCTTATGCATCGTTAAACGCCTAGGAAAGAGATGTTGTTGTCTTTCCTATATACAGGATTTTTTGAGGCTTACAGTCCCCAAGAGGGCATTTGAAGGCATAGACGACGTTGGTCTCTTTTAAAGCGTTCTGCTTTGTGTCTGGAGAGTTTCTCATGAGTAGGCTGGCCGTTTTTCTGGTTTTATAATAAATCGTCAGTTGTATCTTCTGATTTTTGTCTGTAGGGATAACGTTTCTACTGACAATATCTTTCAGGACCCTTTCCTCCGTTATATGGGCTGTGGAAAAGAAGTTCCTGTAAAATAGTCTAATAGAGGGTATAGGTGTTGTGTTAGTTGTCTCTTCAGAGGTTGCATGGCGTTTCACTTTCCTTCTTATGATGTCTTCCACGAAACCATTGGAGAAGCCGTTGTTGACTAGGACCTGCCTTACCCTACAGAGTTCTTCGTCGACTTGCTTCCATTCTGAGCTGTGGCTGAGAGCACGGTCGACATAAGCGTTAACAACACTCCTCTTGTACTTGTCCGGGCAGTCAGCTGTTGGCATTCAGGCACATTCCTATGTTTGTTTCCTTAGTGTAGACTGCAGTGTGGAAAACTCCGCTCCTTTCCATGACTGTTACATCTAGAAAGGGCAGCTTCCCATCCTTCTCCATCTCGTAAGTGAAACGCAACACAGAATTCTGCTCAAATACCTCCTTCAGCTCTTGCAGATGTCTGACATCAGGTACCTGTGTAAAAATGTCGTCAACATACCTGCAGTATATGGCCGGTTTCAAGTTCATGTCGACTAAGACTTTTTGCTCGATGGTACCCATGTAGAAGTTTGCAAACAGGACACCTAGGGGAGAACCCATGGCGACCCCATCTACTTGCTTATACATGTGCCCTTCCGGGCTCAAGAACATCCGGACTCGACCATCACGACCGGTCAAAAGCTGCCTCGGCTACCATCAGCTTTTGACCGGTCGTGATGGTCGAGTGGATTAAGGTGTCCAGTACACACCAGTTGCATTGTGCTCCTGGCAGTATGGGTTCGAGTTACTTCTGGGGTGTGAGTTTTCAGTTGCATAGTCTTGGGGACCATTCAGGCTTGTTCGCATATATATATATATAATATATATATATATATATATATATATATATATATGTTATATATATATATATATATATATATATATATATATATATATATATATATATATATATATATATATATATATTGGTGTAATACTGGCAGCAGGTTTTCTTTCAAACATGTTTCATTGAATATGACCGCATATTCTGTATTTATTATTTTCTGGTTTAGGGCTTCTATCCCTCTAACTAATTTTCTTAGCATCAGGGCTTAATTGAAATAGGAGTTCTCCAAAACTCATATTCGTACTTTTAAGGTGAAGAAAAGAAGTGATTTACTATAGAGTGTATTACACTTATTTATATAATTTGCACAACGTTTCGAACCTCCATGGTTCATTCTCAAATGAACAGATCTTACAATACTAGTTGATTTTATACCCGCACTGGGTCAGGTGATAATACAATAAAGGTGAAAACATGGGGGGATACATAAGGGATAAATGTGAGGTGAAACATAGAGGCTGCAGAAGGCTTATTGGCCCATACGAGGAGGCTCCTATCTAAACACAAAGATTAATCCAGTGTAATTGGCCTATTATGTTGGACATTGTCTTCTGTGTTGGCATCGTTATGTTCTTGCCTTGTCCTTACTCTCATGGTGGGTAGAGTAAATAGTTCCGTGATTTGGGTGTTCATGGTAGGTCGCTCTATTCTTATGTGAATTGCCTCAAGAATTTGTAATCTTCTTGCATCTTGGGTTTTGTCTATTATGCAGGTATTCTTGTTCAACATTTCTCTTGTTAGAGTAATGTCATGGGCTTGTCTCATGTGATTCCTAGGGGCACCAGATTGAAGATGGCATGTCAAACGCCTCGTCAGCTTGGTCGACGTCATACCTATGTACTTACATTGAAGGTTACATCCTTCGTGGGGGCAAGTGTACATGTATACAACGCTTGACTGCTGTAGAGGGTTCTCCGTCGGCTTCGGGCTGTTTTTGATAAGGAGTTCGGAAGTCTTCTTGGTTTTGTAGAATATTATCAGGTTTATGTTTTGGTTAGGAGTAGTGCTTTTTACTCCTTTACGGATTATTTCTTTCATTATTCTTTCCTCTTTTATATGTTCACTGTGCATGGTTGATTTGTAATGTAATTTTATTATTTTACTTATATATATATATATATATATATATATATATATATATATATATATATATATATATATATATATATATATATATATATATATATATATATATATATATATATATATATATATATATATATATTATATATATATATATATATATATATATATATATATATATATATATATATATATATATATATATATATATATACAACTTTAGAACACTTTCCCACCAGGAGACTCGAACCCTAGCCAGCACAGAAGCCTTCCAGCAACTGGCATAACAGGTACGCCTTAACCCTCTGCACCACCGCTCAGACCCTTAAAAGAGATGGTAATTTCGGAGTATTTAAATCCCCCAAAGATCAACACCTCCCAAGGGCACCAGAGCAAGTGAGGGGTCATTTAGACGTTAATTTCATCAAGTCCCTGTTAATATGGGAAGACACAGTGTCTCTGCTTAAGGCACAACTCTCCTAAACACGAGAGTTAAGTATACAACTTTAGAACAATATATTTATATATATTAATAGGGTATTAATTTCATCAACACAAGACAGAACAAGGGTATTAATAGGGTATTAATTTCATCAACACAAGACAGAACACGAAACAATGGATATTGAATAGAAGTGTTTGTAGAAAGCCTATTGGTCCATATTTCTTGATGCTTCTATATTGGAGCGGAGTCTTGAGGTGGGTAGAATATAGTTGTGTAATAATTGGCTGTTGATTGCTGGTGTTGACTTCTTGATGTGTAGTGCCTCGCAAACGTCAAGCCGCCTGCTATCGCTGTATCTATCGATGATTTCTGTGTTGTTTACTAGGATTTCTCTGGCGATGGTTTGGTTGTGGGAAGAGATTATATGTTCCTTAATGGAGCCCTGTTGCTTATGCATCGTTAAACGCCTAGAAAGAGATGTTGTTGTCTTGCCTATATACTGGGTTTTTTGGAGCTTACAGTCCCCAAGTGGGCATTTGAAGGCATAGACGACATTAGTCTCTTTTAAAGCGTTCTGTTTTGTGTCTGGAGAGTTTCTCATGAGTAGGCTGGCCGTTTTTCTGGTTTTATAGTAAATCGTCAGTTGTATCCTCTGATTTTTGTCTGTAGGGATAACGTTCCTATTAACAATATCTTTCAGGACCCTTTCCTCCGTTTTATGAGCTGTGGAAAAGAAGTTCCTGTAAAATAGTCTAATAGGGGGTATAGGTGTTGTGTTAGTTGTCTCTTCAGAGGTTGCATGGCTTTTCACTTTCCTTCTTATGATGTCTTCGACGAAACCATTGGAGAAGCCGTTATTGACTAGGACCTGCCTTACCCTACAGAGTTCTTCGTCGACTTGCTTCCATTCTGAGCTGTGGCTGAGAGCACGGTCGACATATGCGTTAACAACACTCCTCTTGTACCTGTCTGGGCAGTCGCTGTTGGCATTTAGGCACATTCCTATGTTTGTTTCCTTAGTGTAGACTGCAGTGTGGAAACCTCTGCCCTTTTCCATGACTGTTACATCTAGAAAGGGCAGCTTCCCATCCTTTTCCATCTCGTAAGTGAAACGCAGCACGGAACTCTGCTCAAATGCCGCAGAGTTCCGTGCTGCGTTTCACTTACGAGATGGAAAAGGATGGGAAGCTGCCCTTTCTAGATGTAACAGTCATGGAAAAGGGCGGAGGTTTCCACACTGCAGTCTACACTAAGGAAACAAACATAGGAATGTGCCTAAATGCCAACAGCGACTGCCCAGACAGGTACAAGAGGAGTGTTGTTAACGCATATGTCGACCGTGCTCTCAGCCACAGCTCAGAATGGAAGCAAGTCGACGAAGAACTCTGTAGGGTAAGGCAGGTCCTAGTCAATAACGGCTTCTCCAATGGTTTCGTCGAAGACATCATAAGAAGGAAAGTGAAAAGCCATGCAACCTCTGAAGAGACAACTAACACAACACCTATACCCCCTATTAGACTATTTTACAGGAACTTCTTTTCCACAGCTCATAAAACGGAGGAAAGGGTCCTGAAAGATATTGTTAATAGAAACGTTATCCCTACAGACAAAAATCAGAGGATACAACTGACGATTTACTATAAAACCAGAAAAACGGCCAGCCTACTCATGAGAAACTCTCCAGACACAAAACAGAACGCTTTAAAAGAGACTAACGTCGTCTATGCCTTCAAATGCCCACTTGGGGACTGTAAGCTCCAAAAAACCCAGTATATAGGCAAGACAACAACATCTCTTTCTAGGCGTTTAACGATGCATAAGCAACAGGGCTCCATTAAGGAACATATAATCTCTTCCCACAACCAAACCATCGCCAGAGAAATCCTAGTAAACAACACAGAAATCATCGATAGATACAGCGATAGCAGGCGGCTTGACGTTTGCGAGGCACTACACATCAAGAAGTCAACACCAGCAATCAACAGCCAATTATTACACAACTATATTCTACCCACCACAAGACTCCGCTCCAATATAGAAGCATCAAGAAATATGGACCAATAGGCTTTCTACAAACACTTCTATTCAATATCCATTGTTTCGTGTTCTGTCTTGTGTTGATGAAATTAATACCCTATTAATACCACATTTTGTTCTGTCTTGTGTTAATGCCACATCACCCCTTCCACCTCACTCAAATATATATATATATATATATATAACTGAAAACTCACACCCCAGAAGTGACTCGAACCCATACTCCCAGAAGCAACGCAACTGGTATGTACAAGACGCCTTAATCCACTTGACCATCACGACCGGACAAAGTGAGGTGATAGCCGAGGCTATTTACAAAGTATGTACGAGGTATGTATGAGGTACGATATGTATGAGGTATGTATGAGATACGATAGCCGAGGTATGTACAAGGCGTCTTGTACATACCAGTTGCGTTGCTTCTGGGAGTATGGGTTCGAGTCACTTCTGGGGTGTGAGTTTTCAGTTGCATATTGTCCTGGGGACCATTCAGGCTTGTTCGCATTTGTGTTCCTCACGTGTGCCCCAAAGAATGAGGTGATTTGGTAAAATGCTATGCCCAAGATTACTATCCGAGTGCCGGCGGTGGGGTGGTTCAAATAGCCTCGGCTATCACCTCATTTTGTCCGGTCGTGATGGTCAAGTGGATTAAGGCGTCTTGTACATACCAGTTGCGTTGCTTCTGGGAGTATGGGTTCGAGTCACTTCTGGGGTGTGAGTTTTCAGTTGCATATTGTCCTGGGGACCATTCAGGCTTGTTCGCATTTGTGTTCCTCACGTGTGCCCCAAAGAATGAGGTGATTTGGTAAAATGCTATGCCCAAGATTACTATCCGAGTGCCGGCGGTGGGGTGGTTCAAATAGCCTCGGCTATCACCTCATTTTGTCCGGTCGTGATGGTCAAGTGGATTAAGGCGTCTTGTACATACCAGTTGCGTTGCTTCTGGGAGTATGGGTTCGAGTCACTTCTGGGGTGTGAGTTTTCAGTTGCATATTGTCCTGGGGACCATTCAGGCTTGTTCGCATATATATATATATATATATATATATATATATATATATATATATATATATATATATATATATATATATATATATATATATATATATATATATATATATATATATATATATATATATACACACACACACTCATACATAACTCAGATTTTCTACCTTATATTTTACGTAGTGATAAAAAAGATTTATTACCCGATTATTCCCCAATTTTTCTTATTTATAAGTCGGCAATATTTTACAATTTAACGCAAATTTTTCTCCTCTAAGAATTCTTCTGGTGCTTCTGAATGCTTAGAGAAATATTAATGGAACTGCTTAGGGAAATTAAAGGAAATATTAAGAGAACTACTTAGGGAAATATTAAGGGATTAATAAGGGAAATATTAAGGGGAAATACTTAGGGAAATATTAAGGGAATGTTAAGGGAATGTTAAGGGAAATATTAAGGGTAATATTTCATAGGAATATTGGAGTGAATTAACAGTCATAGTCATTGCCTAGACTGTTATTGTTTCAACAGGTGGAGAGTTTAGCGTAGCCACTCTGCTCTGTTGGAGTGTGGTCTTACAGTACACACTGAAATGCCAATAGCGTGATGCATCATTTGATGCATCACGCTATTGTGATTTCTGTGTGTAATGAAGTAAGGGCGAAGAGGTAGAACGGCCTATTGACAGAGCTCGAGTGCATGGGGGAATTGTGTAAAATCCTGGTTTATGTCTCGGAGAGGCTGCAGGATCCAAGTTCAGTAGAACTCCTGGTTGTAATTCTTTTAACCATGTCGTAGCTCAGTCGATTGAGGCAGCGTCTGGGATGCTCTCAGACGTAGGTTCGAACCCTCGTCACGGCCCTTGTGGATTTGTTCATTTGTGCTCTTACAGTCTTGCCTCCTCTGTTGGTCACTCTTGTAAGAGTGTGTGCTCTTACAGTCTTGTAAGAGTAAGAGCAGTCTAGTAAGAGTCTTGTACACACCTGTTGGTGTGCGCTCTTACCCAGTCAATTTTTCTGTGACGAAGGTCCAGAAAACCTGGAAACTGTGCCTGTGATCCACATGTTATCACTGCTGCCCACCTTATGACGAGCTGTTTCCATTGCTCTCCTAATACTCTTCCCAGGGACTTGTGTTGCTAGCTGAGGGAGTGTTTGGCCACTATCACCACCCTTCTGTCCTCTACAGTTACCATGACTAAGATGGCTGGTCTCGGTACCACCTGTGGGCTGGCAAGAATGCAAATTGCATTATGGTGAGCTAAAGTACGCGTGATGTTTATTAGATCATGGTGGATGGTGTCCTGTGTGACCACAACAGTGAAGTTCACGAAGAGTCGGAGTCGAAGAGTCGAAGAGCCAGGCTGAAGGTGGTTCGATGTCTCGTGCTTGAGACAAGCTTGACTACAAGATGGAGTTTTGCGGCGCCCAACAATAAATCGAGACCTGACTGAAGAAATCCTGAGTAATGGTGAGCTGGGGAAGGATACCAGTTACCTGGGTCTGAGATGCTCTCTCCATTTCCCCCACATTAAGACTTTTCTGGCTGATACAGGGAAAGACACGTGTGTAGCCGAGATGTGGTCATGTTGGTACAAGTTGACACATGTGGATACAGTGTCAGGCGTCTCTTTCACATCACTGGGTGACACATCTCAGTCGTTGTATTGACGTGGGTGACACTCTGACACAGTGTCACACAGTTGCCATATCTTGAGATCTGTGGGTGACGACACCTATGGAGAGGTTACACAGGTGCAATACTCTGACAACCAAACAAAAGTGTACATAGTGAAGTGTTCAGCGAAATGGCGAAGAGATTGGAGACGGGCGGATTGATCAGAGTTGATGCCTTCAGTTTATATGTAGTGCCAGAGGCGAGGCACTGATTGAGAGAGAGAGAGAGAGAGAGAGAGAGAGAGAGAGAGAGAGAGAGAGAGAGAGAGAGAGAGAGAGAGAGAGAGAGAGAGAGAGAGAGAGAGAGAGAGAGTCAGACAGAGAGAGACAGAGAGAGAGAGAGACAGAGAGAGAGAGAGAGAGAGAGAGAGAGAGAGAGAGAGAGAGAGAGAGAGAGAGAGAGAGAGAGAGAGAGAGAGAGAGAGAGAGAGAGAGAGAGAGAGAGTCAGACAGACAGAGACAGAGAGAGACAGAGAGAGACAGACCGAGAGAGAGAGAGAGAGAGAGGACTGGACCACCTCACCAACCTGTCCGTCAGCCAGCCAAACCATTCTGACTGCAATAAGTCTAAGAGGAGCGTAACAGCCTAATTGGATGACGAGGCCGGGTTCTCCCGGACAAGTTTGCGACGTAATCCGATTTCCTCTATAAAATTTATCTTTCCAAAAATGCGAAGGAGAGGAAGAAAAGAGGAACGCAGAGAGGGAAAAACACCGGTGAAAACTGTCTTGATGCACGGAGAAATGTGCCTTGAACCAGGGTCACAGCTTAGCCAGGTCTGGTGGAAAGGCATTCTTCACCCCCCCGCCTGGAGCAGAGGTCACTATTCACCCCCCCGCCTGGAGCAGTGGTCACTATTCACGCCCCGCCTGGAGCAGTGGTCACTATTCACCCCCCGCCTGGAGCAGTGGTCACTATTCACCCCCCGCCTGGAGCAGAGGTCACTATTCACCCCCCCCGCCTGGAGCAGAGGTCACTATTCACCCGCCGCCTGGAGCAGAGGTCACTATTCACCCCCCCCCCCCGCCTGGAGCAGTGATCACTATTCACCCCAGCCTGGAGCAGAGGTCACTATTCACCCCCCCGCCTGGAGCAGAGGTTGTAACGGGGGGTGGGGGAAATAGCTCTATCTTGTCCATTATTCCACCCCCCAGTTAACTAACGAGGCCGGGGGAAACAGCTCTCTCTAGTCCGTTATCCCGTCCTCAGTTAGCTAACTATTCTAGAGCACCTCCAGAGTTCCTAAGGCAACCTCTCTCGTTCAACACCTTGTAACCTAGGTATTTGACTACCTAGGTGCTAAGACTACAAGGCGCCGTCACTTGATCAGTTACCCGAAACTCTAGAGAGAACTCTAGAATACATAATCATTGCCACAAACGTATAAGAGAAAACGAAAGGAAAGAAATGAATAGTGAAGTAATTAGTGAGGGTTTGGGGTGAGAGGTGGGAGAGAGGTGGGAGGAGCGAGGAGGGTCATTAGTTGAAAGGGAGAGTTTAGAGAGGGGTGGAGGGAGAGGAATAGATAGGTAGAAGTTGAAGAGTAGATAGTTGTTACGAACCCGGATCCAGCGTCCGTGCCTGGAGCAGTGACAAACACGCCATCTGTGGGTCAGCTCCCGAAACCCCCGCCAAACGAACGACGACACCTAGTGAGGACAGCGTGTACTGGCCTCGAGGACCAGTTTCCAGTCTGGTTCAGCGCTCAACACCGCCGCTCCTGACCTCTGGTGAGGTGGTGCTCCGACGACAGCGCCATCTAGGGAGTGGATATGTCGGGCGTTTGTATCTGAGCCTGTGAGTGTGGTGTATTAGTGTCCCGGTTATTAATGACGTGTCTGCTTACAGAGCCGACCTGGGACCACTGTGTTGAAGGTGGAGTCAGTCTACCCGAGGCAGCCAGTCTCCATACAGTGAAGTTTGCTGCAGCTGTCGTGACGTCGTCCCCCCGGAAGAACACTGTGGTGTGTTAAGCCTGCCAGTGGAGTGGCAGTGGAAGGATTTACCCGGGACCGACGGTTGGAGACGATAATCCACTGGGGTATTGAGGACAGGAGGGTGATTGGTGATATCACACGAGACTCCTGTCTAGGGCGTACCCCTTATATCGTTCGTGGAGTGGCCGTACCAGCCTTGGTGGCTCTGTACCTGCCAGCAGACCTGCTGGACGTGTGGTTGACGGCCTCCACGACGGTGCCCCCAGTGGACCTGTGTTGTGGCTGACCTGTGGCCAGGGTAGACTCGGCGTTCTCAGAGGACACGTCTTGAGGCCACGAAGAAAGCACCGCGGACTCAGCACCTAGCTTCGAGGATCCATAGTCTCCAGCAGAAGACTACAGTGTTGATCCCCTTTGTAAAGTGTTAATACCCCTCCCCCTTGTGTACTCTTTTATTATATATATTAAACGGTGAAGGTGAACATTATATTATATTAAGTTCTTAGCTTTCTTTCCCTACTCCCTTTAAGTTACTTGCGTCACGGATCGCATCCCTTGAAAGCCTCTACTGGCTTGGGGTCGGATATATATCTTCCTCTAACGACATCAGAGTAAGAACCCCGTTGCGTCCCGAGAGGGCCGTAAGAAGTAGAAGAGTAGATAGTAGAAGACGAAATGCTGCCACCATCCATTCATGATCATTCCATACAAGACAAGGAATGGAACTTGTCTGTATCACAATATTCACCAAAGATGTTATCAAGAGATCATTATTAGTATGGTCCCATCTTTATCATGTACTCATTCTAAACCATGAAACCAGTAACCACAGAGGCTTTCTCACCTCAACTCAAAATCTCTAGGGAACAAAATAAAGTCCATTTAAATAATAAATTCAACAATTATATTTTTCATGATAAGTATCATAACTTAAGCACTCCAATTAAAATGTTAAAGATTAATATTCAAAGTGAGTCATCCTCCAAGAATCTGAGAACCCTACAACTGACTGCCCCTGATCATCACACAACACTTGTAAAACACGACCAAGTCACCTTAATGCTCAACTCACCAAGTGTGTCTATAGCTGGATAGAGAGGGGGGGGGGGTCTGTAGTTGACGGAGACTCCCGCCCTGCTGGCCGACAGCCTCCCTGCTAGGGCTGTCTTCTCTGCTCTGCTGACTGCCGTTCTTCTCTTAATGCTTAAAAGCTCTCGAATCGATAGCTCTCCGAGTATATATTGGGGGAACCTAGTAGCTAACTCCGCCCACAAGTAGATAGCCTCCGGCTCTCTACCAAGCCACTCCTTAAACGTCGGCATGTTTGAAGGCTACCAGGCTCCAATTATACGATTAGTAGAAGTAAGGTGAAATTCGCATGATCTGACCTCAGGTCACTTTGGGTCATTAACGCTTAGAGGTGTGAGTTTCAGGCCGACAAACTGACGCCTCTCAGATCCTTGTCTCCGACTCATGTATTTCTATGTATATATTTTAAATAAACTAACCCAAACACTTTTACAGTGTTACAAGGTCACTATTCACCCCCCCCCCCCCCCGCCTGGAGCAGAGGTCACTATTCACGTCCCCCCCCCCCCCCCGCCTGGAGCAGAGGTCACTATTCACACCCCACCTGGAGCAGCGGTCACTATTCACCCCAGCCTGGAGCAGTGGTCACTATTCACCCCCCACCTGGAGCAGTGGTCACTATTCACTCCCCGCCTGGAGCAGTGGTCACTATTCACGCCCCGCCTGGAGCAGTGGTCACTATTCACCCCCCGCCTGGAGCAGAGGACACTATTCACGCCCCGCCTGGAGCAGTGGTCACTATTCACCCCCCCCCGCCTGGAGCAGAGGTCACTATTCACCCCCCCCTTGCCTGGAGCAGAGGTCACTATTCACGCCCCGCCTGGAGCAGTGGTCACTATTCACGCCCGCCTGGAGCAGAGGTCACTATTCACGCCCCGCCTGGAGCAGTGGTCACTATTCACGCCCGCCTGGAGCAGAGGTCACTATTCACCCACCCCCCGCCTGGAGCAGAGGTCACTATTCACGCCCCGCCTGGAGCAGTGGTCACTATTCACGCCCGCCTGGAGCAGAGGTCACTATTCACGCCCCGCCTGGAGCAGTGGTCACTATTCACGCCCCGCCTGGAGCAGAGGTCACTATTCACGCCCCGCCTGGAGCAGTGGTCACTATTCACGCCCCGCCTGGAGCAGAGGTCACTATTCACGCCCCGCCTGGAGCAGAGGTCACTATTCACGCCCGCCTGGAGCAGTGGTCACTATTCACGCCCCGCTTGGAGCAGTGGTCACTATTCACGCCCGCCTGGAGCAGTGGTCACTATTCACGCCCCGCCTGGAGCAGTGGTCACTATTCACGCCCGCCTGGAGCAGAGGTCACTCTTCACGCCCCGCCTAGAGCAGAGGTCACTATTCACGCCCCGCCTGGAGCAGAGGTCACTATTCACGCCCCGCCTGGAGCAGAGGTCACTCTTCACCCCCCAGCCTGGAGCAGAGGTCACTATTCACGCCCCGCCTGGAGCAGAGGTCACTATTCACGCCCCGCCTGGAGCAGAGGTCACTATTCACCCCCCCCCCGCCTGGAGCAGTGGTCACTATTCACGCCCGCCTGGAGCAGAGGTCACTATTCACGCCCGCCTGGAGCAGAGGTCACTATTCACCCCCGCATGGACCAGAGGTCACTATTCACGCCCGCCTGGAGCAGTGGTCACTATTCACGCCCGCCTGGAGCAGTGGTCACTATTCACGCCCGCCTGGAGCAGAGGTCACTATTCACCCCCCCCCCGCCTGGAGCAGTGGTCACTATTCACGCCCCGCCTGGAGCAGAGGTCACTATTCACGCCCGCCTGGAGCAGAGGTCACTATTCACGCCCCCCCGCCTGGAGCAGAGGTCACTATTCACGCCCCCCCCCGCCTGGAGCAGAGGTCACTATTCACGCCCCCCCCGCCTGGAGCAGTGGTCACTATTCACCCCCCCCCGCCTGGAGCAGAGGTCACTATTCACCCCCCCCCCCGCCTGGAGCAGAGGTCGCTATTCACCCCCCACCTGGAGCAGAGGTCACTATTCACCCCCCCCCGCCTGGAGCAGTGTTACGAACCCGGATTCAACGTCCGAGCCTGGAGCAGTGACAAACACGCCATCTGTGGGTCAGCTCCCGAAACCCCCGCCAAACGAACGACGACACCTAGTGAGGACAGCGTGTACTGGCCTCGAGGACCAGTTTCCAGTCTGGTTCAGCGCTCAACACCGCCGCTCCTGACCTCTGGTGAAGTGGTGCTCCGACGACAGCGCCATCTATGGAGTGGATATGTCGGGCGTTTGTATCTGAGCCTGTGAGTGTGGTGTATTAGTGTCCCGGTTATTAATGACGTGTCTGCTTACAGAGCCAACCTGGGACCACTGTGTTGAAGGTGAAGTCAGTCTACCCGAGGCAGCCAGTCTCCATACAGTGAAGTTTGCTGCAGCTGTCGTGACGTCGTCCCCCCGGAAGAACACTGTGGTGTGTTAAGCCTGCCAGTGGAGTGGCAGTGGAAGGATTTACCCGGGACCGACGGTTGGAGACGATAATCCACTGGGGTATTGAGGACAGGAGGGTGATTGGTGATATCACACGAGACTCCTGTCTAGGGCGTACCCCTTTTATCGTTCGTGGAGTGGCCGTACCAGCCTTGGTGGCTCAGTACCTGCCAGCAGACCTGCTGGACGTGTGGTTGACGGCCTCCACGACGGTGCCCCCAGTGGACCTGTGTTGTGGCTGACCTGTGGCCAGGGTAGGCTCGGCGTTCTCCGAGGACACGTCTTGAGGCCACGAAGAAAGCACCGCGGACTCAGCACCTAGCTTCGAGGATCCATAGTCTCCAGCAGAAGACTACAGTGTTGATCCCCTTTGTAAAGTGTTAATACCCTTCCCCCTTGTTTACGTTTTACTTTTATATATTTAAATGGTGAAGGTTATATTATATTATATTAAGTTCTTACCTTTCTTTCCCTACTCCCTTTAAGTTACTTGCGTCACGGATCGCATCCCTTGATAGCCTCTACTGGCTTGGGGCCGGATATATATATCTTCCTCTAACTACATCAGAGTAAGAACCCCGTTGCGTCCCGAGAGGGCCGTAACATAATTGGCACCCCCAGCGGGATTCGACCCCTTGTTAAGTATGTTTGACAGGGGTGGTGAAGTGGCGTAATCCCTGTATATAATTCCCCCTGTGTGTGACGATTGTGACGTTATACGTCCTGTGCGGTGCTCAGAGTGACTAAGTGCGATATTGTGCGGTGCTCGCTGTGATTAAGCGATTAAGTGCAATATTGACTAGTGCGGTGCTCAATGATTCAGTGCAATATTGTAGAGCAAAGTGTTCGCTTGGACTCAGTGCAATATTAGGTAGTGTGGTGCCTGGAGTGATTACGTGCAATATTGGCAAGTGCAGTGTTTGGTGCGATAAAGTGCAATATTGGCGTAGAACAGTGCTCGGTGCGTTAAGTGCTAACGTGTAAGCAGTGTGTTAAGTGCAAAGTGTTCCATCTGTGACAATGGCAGACAAAGCTACCATCGATGATCTGGACGATGTTCAGGCTTTTCTGAACAGAGTGGACTGTCTTGCCAGATTAAAGTATCTGAGCAAACCGGAACTTGTACTAGTGAGCGCCTACCTGGAGATCAAGATCCGTGCCAGTGATTCCCGTGTGGAGATCTTGTCCAAGGTTCACCGGCACCTGAAGGCAGAAGAGAAACAGGAAGGCGAGACTCCTAGTACAAGGGAAGGTGAGGAAATAGCTTCCACAGAAAAGGAAGATAAGGGCAGTGACATTGACAGTGATGCAGGTGAGCTTAATATCAGCTTCCTAACAGTCAAAATGCGTGCCCTAGAGATCAATCGCGAGATAGAGTGGAAGAAGTTAGAAGTAGAACGAGAATTAAAAGATAAAGAAGTGGAGATGAAAAATAAAGAAATGGAGATGAAAGAAAAAGAATTGGCGATGAGGCGTTTAGAATTAGAAAGAGAAGAAAGAAGAGAAGAACGAGAAAGAGAAGAAAAAGAAAGACAGAGACAACATGAACTGGAAGTATTACGACTAGGCGCTGGACAGAGACAAACTGGAGTAAGCGGTTTCGATCCGGTAAGGAATATCAAGATGGTCCCCAAATTCAACGAGAGAGAAGTTTCGAAGTTCTTCGCAGCCTTCGAGAAAGTCGCTGCCTCTTTGGAGTGGCCAAGGGAGAATTGGGCCATCATGATACAGTCAGTTTTGACTGGGAAGGCCCAAATCGCCTACTCTACGTTATCCCTTGACGACTCCGGCGATTACGACAAGGTGAAGAAGGTTGTGCTCATGGCGTACCAATTGGTACCTGAGGCGTACAGGCAGAAGTTTAGAAACCTGAAGAAGACCTCAGAGCACACTTTCACCGAGTTCGCCACGATCAAGGAGCGACTTTTTCAAGAATGGTGTGCCTCTCGGAAGGTGGAGACCAAGGAAGACCTCGAACAGCTGATTCTGCTCGAGGACTTCAAGGATTGTTTGTCTGGAGACCTCAAGACATACTTAGAAGAGCAGCAGGTGGAGACCTTGAGTGCAGCAGCCACCATGGCTGAAGAGTATATCCTGACTCATAGGCCGTCTGCTAAGTACGTCCCGAGGAATTACCAGCGCCGGTTTGACAGACCTCAGGACGATGAAGAGACTCCCGTCCCACAAAGTGCTAAGAAGACGCCCCCAAGTAGCCCCCGAAGAACAAGTCCTAGCAGTCCGAAACACCGGAGCCCGAGGAGGAATATGGTGTGTTGGATTTGTGGGCAGAAGGGACACATAGCTGCTAGGTGCCGAGGCAGAAGAGGTGGCAGCGCACGAAGGGAGGTGATGTTGATGAGCTGTGTTACACCACCAGCAGGAAACCAGTCTACGATGACGCAGGAAGGACCAAGTTTGTTTGCCCCTCACACTTCATGCGGGTATGTAACGAGTGATCATACTGGTAGATCAGTTGTAGTGCTCAGAGATAGTGGAGCAGCCCAGTCCCTGATCGTGAAGAGCTCGTTACCCGAGGGAGTAAGTGTGGATGGGAGACCAGAGGTTATCCTGGTTGGGTTTCCAAGGACGCAGTACATCGCCCCCTTAGTGCCAGTACATCTCGACTCGCCTTATTTCAGCGGCACATGTGCGTTGGCAGTAGTCGATACCCTCCCTGTGGCTGGGATTGACGTGGTACTAGCCAACGACTTGGTGACCGATTGGAGCACCAATCATCCCAAGGTTGCGGACGAGTTTACCAGAACAGCACGGTCTGAGGTAACAGGCAATGGTAATGTCCAGGTAAAGACAGACCCGGATTTGAACATGTCTAATTTGTCCTCTCCCCCGCAGATCGACAGTTATCTAGCAGTGTCTCCTGATTCTCTCGACAAGGAACATGAGGTTAAGAAGGCAGAGGTACCTGAGCTAGAAGAGAGGCCTCGTGTGCAGACACCCACGGATACCAACGAGTCTGGAGCGAAGGCTGAGGTGTGCTTGCGGTATGGCAAGTTACAGCGTGTAGTGGACCAGCCAGAGATTCCCCAGACGTCAGAGGTATGTGAGGTATGTTCTAAAGGTCTAGTGCCCTCTTTGGTCCAAGCCAGGCTAGTGGATGGTGCCGGCTATGGACATGACAAGCTCAGGAAACTTATCCCTCGACTTACCAAATGTTTCCTATCGGTATTTTGTTTTGTTCTCCTATGTGCTCTCTGTGTTCTCAGTAAGGATCAGTGGACGACCCGAAGGATGATGGCTCCCGTGAACATCGAGAAGAGGTCCCAGGGATTGGAGAGTTGTACTGCAAGTGTTGCAGTTGAAGAAGGGACCTGGGAGGTAATAGATGATACAGGAGGTACGACATGTGATAATGTGAGTGACTGTTTCCGACAGGTTGACACCCCCCGCGTGACTGCTGAGCCTCAATGCAGCGTTATGTGGAACGTTGGTCGACCTGACGGTGGCAGAGCGAATGCCACCTGCGACGTACGAACAGCCCCGTTGGGACTAGGTGTGGACCTAGTAGAGTATGCTGTAAGTACTGTTTTACTCGCGGTCGCTATCACTCTGAATTATCAGACCCCTGTATTCCAGGTTCCTGTCTCCCTGAAGGACCATCGGACTGGCACCAGAAATGCCGTCTGTGGTCAGCCATCATCGGTGCCACGACATAGGAAAGTGTCGAGTCACCCCAGATCGCGTCGAAACCAATCCGTACTCGAGAGATGTGAGATGACGCCCCTGCTTGACATCGCAGTGGAGACGTGGAAGATTACGTCAGGCAGATCATTGCCTTCTATCTGCAAGTTCCCGTTGTGCCGGAAATGGCTAGGAGAAAAGTTCCGTGGACAAGACAGCCTTATCTCTCCAGTTCATAGTATAAGTAAGTCCATTTGGAGTTGTGTCGCCCTGCTAATTTGGTTTGTGTTTTTTATAGAACCCCAAACCAAATTCTTTTTGGTGGGGAGGTGTTACGAACCCGGATTCAACGTCCGAGCCTGGAGCAGTGACAAACACGCCATCTGTGGGTCAGCTCCCGAAACCCCCGCCAAACGAACGACGACACCTAGTGAGGACAGCGTGTACTGGCCTCGAGGACCAGTTTCCAGTCTGGTTCAGCGCTCAACACCGCCGCTCCTGACCTCTGGTGAAGTGGTGCTCCGACGACAGCGCCATCTATGGAGTGGATATGTCGGGCGTTTGTATCTGAGCCTGTGAGTGTGGTGTATTAGTGTCCCGGTTATTAATGACGTGTCTGCTTACAGAGCCAACCTGGGACCACTGTGTTGAAGGTGAAGTCAGTCTACCCGAGGCAGCCAGTCTCCATACAGTGAAGTTTGCTGCAGCTGTCGTGACGTCGTCCCCCCGGAAGAACACTGTGGTGTGTTAAGCCTGCCAGTGGAGTGGCAGTGGAAGGATTTACCCGGGACCGACGGTTGGAGACGATAATCCACTGGGGTATTGAGGACAGGAGGGTGATTGGTGATATCACACGAGACTCCTGTCTAGGGCGTACCCCTTTTATCGTTCGTGGAGTGGCCGTACCAGCCTTGGTGGCTCAGTACCTGCCAGCAGACCTGCTGGACGTGTGGTTGACGGCCTCCACGACGGTGCCCCCAGTGGACCTGTGTTGTGGCTGACCTGTGGCCAGGGTAGGCTCGGCGTTCTCCGAGGACACGTCTTGAGGCCACGAAGAAAGCACCGCGGACTCAGCACCTAGCTTCGAGGATCCATAGTCTCCAGCAGAAGACTACAGTGTTGATCCCCTTTGTAAAGTGTTAATACCCTTCCCCCTTGTTTACGTTTTACTTTTATATATTTAAATGGTGAAGGTTATATTATATTATATTAAGTTCTTACCTTTCTTTCCCTACTCCCTTTAAGTTACTTGCGTCACGGATCGCATCCCTTGATAGCCTCTACTGGCTTGGGGCCGGATATATATATCTTCCTCTAACTACATCAGAGTAAGAACCCCGTTGCGTCCCGAGAGGGCCGTAACAAGCAGAGGTCACTATTCACGCCCGCCTGGAGCAGAGGTCACTATTCACGCCCGCCTGGAGCAAAGGTCACTATTCACCCCCCCCCGCCTGGAGCAGTGGTCACTATTCACCCACCCCGCCTGGAGCAGAGGTCACTATTCACCCCCCCCCCCGCCTGGAGCAAAGGTCACTATTCACCCCCCCCCCCCGCCTGGAGCAGAGGTCACTATTCACCCCCCCCGCCTGGAGCAGTGGTCACTATTCACCCCCCCCCCCGCCTGGAGCAGTGGTCACTATTCAACCCCCCCCCCGCCTGGAGCAGAGGTCACTATTCACCCCCCCGGCCTGGAGCAGTGGTCACTATTCACCCCCCCCCCCGCCTGGAGCAGAGGTCACTATTCACCCCCCGCCTGGAGCAGAGGTCACTATTCACCCCCCCGCCTGGAGCAGAGGTCACTATTCACCCCCCCCGCCTGGAGCAGTGGTCACTATTCACCCCCCCCCGCCTTTAGCAGAGGTCACTATTCACTCCCCCCCACCTGGAGCAGTGGTCACTATTCACCCCCCCCCCCCGCCTGGAGCAGAGGTCACTATTCACCCCCCCCCCCCCGCCTGGAGCAGTGGTCACTATTCACCCCCCCCCCGCCTGGAGCAGAGGTCACTATTCACCCCCCCCCCCCCGCCTGGAGCCACTATATTCACCCCCCCCCCGCCTGGAACAGAGGTCACTATTCACCCCCCCCGCCTGGAGCAGTGGTCACTATTCATCCCCCCCCCCCGCCTGGAGCAGAGGTCACTATTCACCCCCCCCCGCCTGGAGCAGTGGTCACTATTCACCCCCCCCCCCGCCTGGAGCAGAGGTCACTATTCACCCCCCCCCGCCTGGAGCAGTGGTCACTATTCACCCCCCCCCGCCTGGAACAGAGGTCACTATTCACCCCCCCGCCTGGAGCAGAGGTCACTATTCACCCCCCCCCCGCCTGGAGCAGTGGTCACTATTCACCCCCCCCCCCCGCCAGGTGTTGGTGTACCATGCGTTACATAACAGGTGTTGGTGTACCATGCGTTACATAACAGGTGTTGGTGTACCATGCGTTACATAACAGGTGTTGGTGTACCATGCGTTACATAACAGGTGTTGGTGTACCATGCGTTACATAACAGGTGTTGGTGTACCATGCGTTACATAACAGGTGTTGGTGTACCATGCGTTACATAACAGGTGTTGGTGTACCATGCGTTACATAACAGGTGTTGGTGTACCATGCGTTACATAACAGGTGTTGGTGTACCATGCGTTACATAACAGGTGTTGGTGTACCATGCGTTACATAACAGGTGTTGGTGTACCATGCGTTACATAACAGGTGTTGGTGTACCATGCGTTACATAACAGGTGTTGGTGTACCATGCGTTACATAACAGGTGTTGGTGTACCATGCGTTACATAACAGGTGTTGGTGTACCATGCGTTACATAACAGGTGTTGGTGTACCATGCGTTACATAACAGGTGTTGGTGTACCATGCGTTACATAACAGGTGTTGGTGTACCATGCGTTACATAACAGGTGTTGGTGTACCATGCGTTACATAACAGGTGTTGGTGTACCATGCGTTACATAACAGGTGTTGGTGTACCCGTGTGTAGTTTCATACAATATTTTATTTTATTTCCCGGCTAAAAATTCTGTATGTTTCCCGTGTGTACGAATTAACCTTTTATTTAATCAACTTTTTTTTGTGTACGACTGAAAACTGAGTAGAAATAAAACAGGACGACCATTGTTGTAAAGTTCAAACACACACACACACACACACACACACACACACACACACACACACACACACACATGCGAGGCTGGCTAACATCAGAACGGCGTTCAGGAACCTGTGTAAGGAATCATTCAGAATCTTGTACACCACATATGTAAGACCAATCCTGGAGTATGCGGCCCCAGCATGGAGCCCGTACCTTGTCAAGCACAAGACGAAGCTGGAAAAAGTCCAAAGGTATGCTACTAGACTAGTCCCAGAACTAAGAGGCATGAGTTATGAGGAAAGGCTGCGGGAAATGCACCTCACGACACTGGAAGACAGAAGAGTAAGGGGGGACATGATCACAACCTACAAAATCCTCAGGGGAATCGACCGGGTAAACAAGGACGAACTTTTCAACACTGGTGGGACGCGAACAAGGGGACACAGGTGGAAGCTGAGTACCCAAATGAGCCACAGAGACGTTAGAAAGAACTTTTTCAGTGTCAGAGTAGTTAGCAAATGGAATGCATTAGGAAGTGATGTGGTGGAGGCTGACTCCATTCACAGTTTCAAATGTAGATATGATAGAGCCCAATAGGCTCAGGAATCTGTACACCAGTTGATTGACGGTTGAGAGGCGGGACCAAAGAGCCAGAGCTCAACCCCCGCAAGCACAATTAGGTAAGTACAATTAGGCAATTAGGTAAGTACACACACACACACACACACACACACACACACACACCCACACACACACACACATAATAGAAAGAGCAGCTTCTGTTGCTAGCAGGAATGGATCTGGACTACTAATTATGGGAGACTTCAACCATGGGAAGATAGATTGGAAGAACAGAGACCCGCATGGAGGACCAGAAACATGGAGAGCTAAGCTGCTGGACGTGGCAACAAGAAACTTTCTAAGCCAGCACACCAAAGAACCAACAAGAATGAGAGGAGAAGATGAACCAGCAATGCTTGATTTGATATTTACCCTAAATGAATGGGATATAAGGGAAGTTAAGATGGAAGCGCCCTTGGGAATGAGTGACCACAGTGTATTGAACTTTGAGTACCTGGTAGAGCTAGGACTTATCTCCCCCCAAAAAGAACTAGGAATCAAAAGGCTGGCATACCGAAAGGGGAATTATGAACAGATGAGAAGTTTCCTAAGTGAAATACCTTGGGACACAGACCTCAGAGACAAGTCTGTACAGGGTATGATGGACTATGTTACCCAAAAGTGTCAGGAGGCAGTAAACAGGTTCATCCCGGCCCAAAGGGAAAAATCCGAGAAGCAACAGAAGAATCCATGGTATAATAGGGCATGTATGGAAGCGAAGAAACTGAACAAAAAGGCGTGGAGGAACTTCCGGAATAACAGAACACCAGAAAGCAGAGAGAGATACCAGAGAACCAGGAATGAGTACGTCAGGGTGAGAAGAGAAGCAGAGAAAAATTTTGAAAATGATATAGCAAACAAAGCCAAGACCGAACCAAAGCTACTCCACAGTCACATCAGAAGGAAAACAACAGTGAAAGAACAGGTATTGAAACTTAGAACAGGCGAGGACAGGTATACAGAGAATGACAGAGAGGTGTGTGAGGAACTCAACAAGAGGTTCCAGGAGGTCTTCACAATAGAACAGGGTGAGGTCACTGTGCTAGGAGAAGGGGAGGTAAACCAGGCGGCCTTGGAGGAGTTCGAAATTACGAGAGAGGAGGTCAAGAGACACCTGCTGGATCTGGATGTTAGAAAGGCAGTTGGTCCAGATGGGATCTCACCATGGGTACTGAAAGAGTGTGCAGAGGCACTTTGCCTGCCACTCTCCATAGTGTATAGTAAGTCACTAGAGACGGGAGACCTACCAGAAATATGGAAGACGGCGAATGTGGTCCCAATATACAAAAAGGGCGACAGACAAGAGGCACTGAACTACAGGCCAGTGTCCTTGACTTGTATACCATGCAAGGTGATGGAGAAGATCGTGAGAAAAAACCTGGTAACACATCTGGAGAGAAGGGACTTCGACGCAAATCGCCAACATGGATTCAGGGAGGGTAAATCTTGCCTTACAGGCTTGATAGAATTCTACGATCAGGTGACACAGATTAAGCAAGAAAGAGAGGGCTGGGCGGACTGCATTTTCTTGGATTGTCGGAAAGCCTTTGACACAGTACCGCATAAGAGGCTGGTACATAAGCTGGAGAGACAGGCAGGTGTAGTTGGTAAGGTGCTCCAGTGGATAAGGGAGTATCTAAGCAATAGGAAGCAGAGAGTTACGGTGAGGGGTGAGACCTCCGATTGGCGTGAAGTCACTAGTGGAGTCCCACAGGGCTCTGTACTCGGTCCTATCTTGTTTCTGATATATGTAAATGATCTCCCGGAGGGTATCGATTCATTTCTCTCAATGTTTGCGGACGATGCTAAAATTATGAGAAGGATTAAAACAGAAGAGGACTGTTTGAGGCTTCAAGAAGACCTAGACAAGCTGAAGGAATGGTCGAACAAATGGTTGTTAGAGTTTAACCCAACCAAATGTAATGTAATGAAGATAGGTGTAGGGAGCAGGAGGCCAGATACATGGTATCATCTGGGAGAGGAAATTCTTCAGGAGTCAGAGAAGGAAAAAGACTTGGGGGTTGATATCACGCCAGACCTGTCTCCTGCAGCACATATCAAGCGGATAACATCAGCGGCATATGCCAGGCTGGCCAACATACGAACGGCATTCAGAAACTTGTGTAAAGAATCATTCAGAACTTTGTATACCACATATGTCAGGCCAATCCTGGAGTATGCAGCCCCAGCATGGAGTCCATATCTAGTCAAGGATAAGACTAAACTGGAAAAGGTTCAAAGGTTTGCCACCAGACTAGTACCCGAGCTGAGAGGTATGAGCTACGAGGAGAGACTACGGGAATTAAACTTCACTTCGCTGGAAGACAGAAGAGTTAGGGGGGACATGATCACCACATTCAAGATTCTGAAGGGGATTGATAGGGTAGGTAAAGACAGTCTATTTAACACAAGGGGAACACGCACAAGGGGACACAGGTGGAAACTGAGTGCCCAAATGAGCCACAGAGATATTAGAAAGAACTTTTTTAGTGACAGAGTGGTTGACAAATGGAATGCATTAGGAAGTGATGTGGTGGAGGCTGACTCCATACACAGTTTCAAGTGTAGATATGACAGAGCCCGATAGGCTCATGAATCTGTACACCTGTTGATTGACGGTTGAGAGGCGGGACCAAAGAGCCAGAGCTCAACCCCCGCAAACACAACTAGGTGAGTACAACTAGGTGAGTACACACACACACACACACACCAAGAGATCCAAGAATCCAAGAGTCCGGGATCCCCTCCCGCCGTATTCTGTCGGGATCCAGGAGTCAATGCTCGATCCTGCAAGCACATATAGGTGAGTACACACACACCCACACACCCACACACCCACACACACACACACACACACACATGCACGCACATGTACAGACACACAGCGCAGGGAAAGAGTGAGAAGAAGGGAGGAGGAGAGAGAAGGAGAGAGAAGTTGGAGGTTAGAGAAGAGGAAGAAGGGGGAAGGGAGGGGGGGGGGGGGAAGGAACCCAGACCACTTCCTTGCTGGCTCTGGAACAACGATTTGGTCTCCGTGGCGCAGTGGTAAGACACTCTCTCCGCCCTTTGCCAGCGATTTGGCCTGCGTTCGCAGCCTAGCCGGGGAGGATTGACTAGGCGCCAATCCTTAACTGTATGCCTCTGTTCACCAAGCAGTGAATGTGTACCTGGTTGTTAAACGATTTAGCGGGTCGTATTCCAGGGGGAAATTAAAGTTAATTAAGGATCTGCCCCAACCACACACCGAATCATCTTCTATGGTTGATTGTTCAATAAACCCCTGAACTATATGTTTAACACATCTCTAACCCTGTCCATCGAGGACAGAAGAAAATGTATATATGCTGGTTAGCATTGTAAATGTGTGGCCACGTCTGTGGTAGAAAAAAAACACTAACAACCCCTACTTCAGTACTCTCCACTCTTAGGGTCTTTCCTCAGCTCTTCCACCCTTTCCATCCCTTTTACACCTGCATCAACCTATATGAAACCTTCCCATATAGAGAACAAAGTATCAATGAAGAAAATACAAATCTGATGGAACATCAAACAAAGTAGAAGAACTGAAAGGACTGAAGAAACAAACTCCGATATAATAGCAACAGCAGAAACTAAAATGACTGAAATGATCACTAATGCAATGTTCCTCAGACAATACCAGATAACATGAGAACAACACAAAGGGGAAGAGTGGCACTGGTGGTCAAAAAATAGAGTTGGCAGTTTTAAAGAGGATGCCAATTATGCGGGTTTTGTCACAGGGATCGTTTCAGTGGAAAAATAAAAAAAAGAGATTGCGGGCGTGATTTAGAATTCTATAGACGGAGACTTTTACACCAGGTGACACCGGGTGACAACGTTTTACACCGGGTGACAACGTTTTATACCGGGTGACAACGTTTTACACAGGGTGACAACGTTTTATAAAGGGTGACAACGTTTTATAAAGGGTGACAACGTTTTACACCGGGTGACAACGTTTTATAAAGGGTGACAACGTTTTATACCGGGTGACAACGTGTTATACCGGGTGGCAACGTGTTATACCGGGTGACAACGTGTTATACCGGGTGGCAACGTGTTATACCGGGTGACAACGTGTTATACCGGGTGACAACGTTTTATACAAGGTATGGAAAGAGGGGGAATTGAGAGTGGTAATTAAGGGAGCAGGTAGAAAGGAAGGGGGAATGGAAAGACGAGAGAAAGGTAATGTGGAATGGAATGAGGAATAGAGTAAGGAAAAGGGAGGGCGGGACAGGAAGGAAGATCAGATACTTTATGGTAGACAGTAGTGACCATGACAGTAGTGACCCATGACAGTAGTGACCATGACAGTAGTGACCATGACAGTAGTGGCCATGACAGTAGTGACCATGACAGTAGTGACCATGACAGTAGTGGCCATGACAGTAGTGACCCATGACAGTAGTGACCATGACAGTAGTGACCATGACAGTAGTGATCCATGACAGTAGTGACCATGACAGTAGTGACCATGACAGTAGTGACCATGACAGTAGTGACCATGACAGTAGTGACTATGACAGTAGTGACCCATGACAGTAGTGGCCATGACAGTAGTGACCATGACAGTAGTGACCATGACAGTAGTGACCATGACAGTAGTGATCATGACAGTAGTGACCCATGACAGTAGTGACCATGACAGTAGTGACCATGACAGTAGTGACCATGACAGTAGTGACCATGACAGTAGTGACCCATGACAGTAGTGGCCATGACAGTAGTGACCATGACAGTAGTGGCCATGACAGTAGTGGCCATGACAGTAGTAACCCATGACAGTAGTGACCATGACAGTAGTGACCATGACAGTAGTGACCCATGACAGTAGTGGCCATGACAGTAGTGACCATGACAGTAGTGACCATGACAGTAGTGACCATGACAGTAGTGACCATGACAGTAGTGACCCATGACAGTAGTGGCCATGACAGTAGTGACCATGACAGTAGTGACCCATGACAGTAGTGACCATGACAGTAGTGACCCATGACAGTAGTGACCCATGACAGTAGTGACCAAGACAGTGGTGACCCATGACAGTAGTGACCATGACAGTAGTGACCCATGACAGTAGTGACCCATGACAGTAGTGACCCATGACAGTAGTGACCATGACAGTAGTGGCCATGACAGTAGTGACCCATGACAGTAGTGACCATGACAGTAGTGACCATGACAGTAGTGACCCATGACAGTAGTGACCATGACAGTAGTGACCATGACAGTAGTGACCCATGACAGTAGTGACCCATGACAGTAGTGACCCATGACAGTAGTGACCATGACAGTAGTGGCCATGACAGTAGTGACCCATGACAGTAGTGACCATGAGAGTAGTGACCCATGAGAGTAGTGACCCATGACAGTAGTGACCATGACAGTAGTGACCATGACAGCAGTGGCCATGACAGTAGTGACCCATGACAGTAGTGACCCATGACAGTAGTGACCCATGACAGTAGTGACCCATGACAGTAGTGACCCATGACAGTAGTGACCATGACAGTAGTGGCCATGACAGTAGTGGCCATGACAGTAGTGACCCATGACAGTAGTGTACCATGACAGTAGTGACCCATGACAGTAGTGACCCATGACAGTAGTGGCCATGACAGTAGTGACCCATGACAGTAGTGTACCATGACAGTAGTGACCCATGACAGTAGTGACCCATGACAGTAGTGACCCATGACAGTAGTGACCATGACAGTAGTGACCATGACAGTAGTGACCCATGACAGTAGTGACCCATGACAGTAGTGACCATGACAGTAGTGACCCATGACAGTAGTGACCATGACAGTAGTGACCCATGACAGTAGTGACCCATGACAGTAGTGACCATGACAGTAGTGACCCATGACAGTAGTGACCATGACAGTAGTGGCCATGACAGTAGTGACCCATGACAGTAGTGACCATGACAGTAGTGGCCATGACAGTAGTGACCATGACAGTAGTGACCATGACAGTGGTGACCCATGACAGTAGTGACCATGACAGTAGTGGCCATGACAGTAGTGACCCATGACAGTAGTGACCCATGACAGTAGTGACCCATGACAGTAGTGACCATGCCAGTAGTGAACATGACAGTAGTGACCCATGACAGTAGTGACCATGCCAGTAGTGAACATGACAGTAGTGACCCATGACAGTAGTGACCCATGACAGTAGTGACCCATGACAGTAGTTCCCATGACAGTAGTGACCCATGACAGTAGTGACCCATGACAGTAGTTCCCATGACAGTAGTGACCCATGACAGTAGTGACCCATGTCAGTAGTGACCCATGACAGTAGTGACCATGACAGTAGTGACCATGACAGTAGTGACCCATGACAGTAGTGACCCATGACAGTAGTGACCATGACAGTAGTGCCCCATGACAGTAGTGACCATGACAGTAGTGACCCATGACAGTAGTGATCCATGACAGTAGTGACCATGACAGTAGTGACCCATGACAGTAGTGACCCATGACAGTAGTGACCATGACAGTAGTGACCCATGACAGTAGTGACCATGACAGTAGTGACCATGACAGTAGTGACCCATGACAGTAGTGACCCATGACAGTATTGACCATAACAGTAGTGACCATGACAGTAGTGACCATGACAGTAGTGACCATGACAGTAGTGACCCATGACAGTATTGACCATAACAGTAGTGACCCATGACAGTAGTGACCATGACAGTAGTGACCCATGACAGTAGTGACCATGACAGTAGTGACCCATGACAGTAGTGATCCATGACAGTAGTGACCATGACAGTAGTGACCCATGACAGTAGTGACCCATGACAGTAGTGACCATGACAGTAGTGACCCATGACAGTAGTGACCATGACAGTAGTGACCATGACAGTAGTGACCATGACAGTAGTGACCCATGACAGTATTGACCATAACAGTAGTGACCCATGACAGTAGTGACCATGACAGTAGTGACCCATGACAGTAGTGACCCATGACAGTAGTGACCATGACAGTAGTGACCATGACAGTAGTGACCCATGACAGTAGTGACCATGACAGTAGTGACCATGACAGTAGTGACCCATGACAGTAGTGACCATGACAGTAGTGACCCATGACAGTAGTGACCATGACAGTAGTGACCATGACAGTAGTGACCCATGACAGTAGTGACCATGACAGTAGTGACCATGACAGTAGTGACCATGACAGTAGTGACCCATGACAGTAGTGACCCATGACAGTAGTGACCATGACAGTAGTGACCCATGACAGTAGTGACCCATGACAGTAGTGACCCATGACAGTAGTGACCATGACAGTAGTGACCATGACAGTAGTGACCCATGACAGTAGTGATCCATGACAGTAGTGACCATGACAGTAGTGACCATGACAGTAGTGACCCATGACAGTAGTGACCATGACAGTAGTGACCCATGACAGTAGTGACCATGACAGTAGTGACCATGACAGTAGTGACCATGACAGTAGTGACCCATGACAGTATTGACCATAACAGTAGTGACCCATGACAGTAGTGACCATGACAGTAGTGACCCATGACAGTAGTGACCCATGACAGTAGTGATCCATGACAGTAGTGACCATGACAGTAGTGACCCATGACAGTAGTGACCCATGACAGTAGTGACCATGACAGTAGTGACCCATGACAGTAGTGACCATGACAGTAGTGACCCATGACAGTAGTGACCCATGACAGTAGTGATCCATGACAGTAGTGACCATGACAGTAGTGACCATGACAGTAGTGACCCATGACAGTATTGACCATAACAGTAGTGACCCATGACAGTAGTGACCATGACAGTAGTGACCCATGACAGTAGTGACCCATGACAGTAGTGACCATGACAGTAGTGACCCATGACAGTAGTGACCATGACAGTAGTGACCATGACAGTAGTGACCATGACAGTAGTGACCATGACAGTAGTGACCCATGACAGTAGTGACCATGACAGTAGTGACCCATGACAGTAGTGACCCATGACATAGTTATCGGTAATGTATGACTATGACATAATTGTGTATTACAGCTCCTCTGTTCTTGTGTATTGACCGGTAATTTAGTGTGTGTATTCACCTAGTTGTATTCACCTAGTTGTATTTACCTTGTTGTATTCACCTAATTGTGCTTGCGGGGGTTGAGCTCTGCTCTTTCGGCCCGCCTCTCAACTGTCAATCAATCAACTGATACTAATAGTTTGTTTCCACACACATAGAAAGCAGCCCGGAACAGCTGTCTATCTCCCAGGTACCTATTTGCTGCTAGGTAACAGGGGGATCAGAGTGAAAGAAACTCTGCCCATTGTTCCTCGCTGGCGCCGGGAATCGAACCCGGGCCTGAAGATTACGAGTCCTGCGCGCTGAGGTCTTAGAACGCACCTGCCTCTCTCTCTCTCTCTCTCTCTCTCTCTCTCTCTCTCTCTCTCTCTCTCTCTCTCTCTCTCTCTCTCACGCACTCTTCCCCATTATGAAGCCCACAGTAGCTGTCTTACTTCTAGGTCGGCTCCTGGGGAGCCGGTCGGCCGAGCGGACAGCACGCTGGACTTGTGACCCTGTGGTCCTGGGTTCGATCCCAGGCGCCGGCGAGAAACATTGGGCAGAGTTTCTTTCACCCTATGCCCCTGTTACCTAGCAGTAAAATAGGTACCTGGGTGTTAGTCAGCTGTCACGGGCTGCTTCCTGGGGGTGGAGGCCTGGTCGAGGACCGGGCCGCGGGGACACTAAAGCCCCGAAATCATCTCAAGATAACCTCAAGATAGGTACCTGCGAGAAAATTAGTTGGAGCCGTGAGGAGGATTCGAACCTATGTTCAGGGTATTCCCAAGCAAACGCCTTAGACCACTACACCACGACATTGATACATCACGTTAATGTGATTTCTTTGTCCTCCTGGGTACCTATTTACTGCTAGGTCAACAGAGACAGCAGATGAAAGAAATTCTGCAAAATTGTTTCTGGCGGTGCCTGGAATCGAACCCTGATTCGTGGACTGCGAATTCCGAACTTGCATGCGTGCACGCGTGTGTGCTCACAAATTGTGAGCTCCAGCTTCTGGTACCCGCCTCTCGCCTCCACTTGGAAGTTGGAAGTATTCGTGTAGACTACACGGTAAATATGTTTTTTTTATTAACCGAATAAATGACTTAGAAGAACAGAATACTGAAGGAAAAAAACACTGACATACATAAGGAAAAAAACAGTGTTTTCTTCCCCAAAACATATCCTTAGAATTTTTGTGTTGCCTTTGGCCGATAATTTAGCGATAGTTTCCCAGACTGCGCTGATATCGACAAGTATTTCCTTACCCAATACAAAAACAGCGCTTTGCTACCCCTCAGCCTGACAAAGTCCCCTCAGGAGATGTCCACGACTGGTCGCCATGACAACCAACACTCTCCCCTCACCCTAACACCTCCCCTCACTCCCCCTCACGGAGAGTTTATCAGGAGGATTCAACCCGCCTCGGGATTTCACCGCCTACAGCCAGAGTTCGAACCTCGATCCGAACAAATACTCCATGCGATCCGATACTTTATATGATCCAATAGTTAACCCGATCCGACACTTAATCCCCTCGAATACTCTACACAACCGTGGTGATGAAATCTGACAAAAGTGTTTATAACTAATGATACAATGTTTGTGAGTTAGGGATTTAATAGTTAAATTATAGAATTATAATTGTTTATAATAATGAAGTGTGAATAATCACTATTAATTATGATAAGGATTCATATTATTTGTGTGTGTGTGTGTGTGTGTGTGTGTGTGTGTGTGTGTGTGTGTGTGTGTGTGTGTGTGTGTGTGTGTGTGTGTGTGTGTGTGTGTGTGTGTACTTAGCTAGTTGTATTCACCTATTTGTGCTTGCGGGGGTTGACCTCTGGCTCTTTGGTCCCGCCTCTCAACTGAGAACTGTGTGCGTGTTCTGTGAGAGAGATTTTGAGTGTTACTGAAAACTTAAGCAAACTCTAAGATAACAATTTTGAAGATGAATATGACTGAGTTACTGAAGAAACGTGAAAGTTCATGTTATACCGTTGTCGCAAGTAACCCAAAGATACAGAGGCACCCCAAAGGTATCCGTGGTCACCAGTGGACCAACACTATGGATCTTGAATCCATTCAGTGACTAAAATTGGTTTACTGAGAATTATATAAACTATACTATATATACATATACATATATATATATATATATATATATATATATATATATATATATATATATATATATATATATATATATATATAATGTAGTATTTTCCCTTGTAAATTGATGTAAATATGATCTTTATATTGAATATTATTTAGTAAAGAAAAAAAGTGACTGATGGAAAGGTTCGTCAAGTGGAAAGGTGACACAGTGGAAAGGTTCATCAAGTAATCAGAAACAGAAAGAACATGTTAAACTATATTTACGGCTTCGCAGTATATATTCTGGCGGAAAATGGCTTTATTTGTTATGAGAACAATATATCAAATTTTATATAAATCCTTACTCATTCCCTCGGCAATATATATATATATATATATATATATATATATATATATATATATATATATATATATATATATATATATATATATATATATATATATATATATATGCTGTTTATTCTTCATCTTTCTTACCCTTTACTCTCCTCCCTTTCATATGTAGGGTAAAAATATTCTTCCCTTAACGCTAGTTCCTCCCTTCATCATCCTGTATCGCCAATTTTATGTTTCCATTGGTTTTCCCCTATTTTATGTATTTTCTCTGTAACATATTTTACCCCCAACCTTCCCGTTGAGCCGTGTGTCCCCACCCTGCGGGGTCTTGTTGCCCCACTTCCTTCCTTCTTTCCTTCCTCCCCCCCCCCACTCTCCCTACTCTGATCACCCACTTTCCCCACCAACAACCCCACCACCTCCCCCACCAACAACCCCCCACCACCTCCCCCACCAACAACCCCCCACCACCTCCCCCACCAACAACCCCACCACCTCCCCTACCAACAACCCCCCACCACCTCCCCCACCAACAACCCTCCACCAACTCCCCCACCAACTCCCCCACCACCTCCCCCACCAACCAACCTCTCCTCCAGGACGAGGTAAAATTGTTGTCACTCATTCTTATGCGTGTAGAGGAAGGCGGGAGCGGGAAGCCTTGCCTGGCTCCATGATTCTTGCATCAGTATTCTGCGACAGGTGTCTGGGCCGGGACCCGACTCCGCTCACCAGGCTGGCGGAGGGGCAGGGAGGGCAGGGAGAGCAGGGAGGGGCAGGGAGGGGCAGGGAGGGCAGGGAGAGAAGGGAGAGAAGGGAGGGAAGGGAGGGAAGGGAGAGAAGGGAGAGAAGGGAGAGAAGGGAGGGAAGGGAGAGAAGGGAGAGGAGGGCAAGGGAGGGAGGAAGGAAGAGAGAGGCAGAGAAAGGACGCGACAGTCAGTATACACTGTAGGCTCAGCATAATAAGTACTGTGGTACTTATTATGTAAGTACAGCATACTATAGGCACTAAACACAACTTGGTCAGCATAGTATTTGATCCTAAGGCAATTAAAATTATTTTTTTTTAAATAATTCTTGTTTTAAATTGTTAAAAAACAAAATTATATTATTTGTGTTCGTATGGCATTGATTGTCCCCTCAGACCCCACCTGGGGTCATATAAGGCTTCAACTATCCCCTCAGACCCCTCCTGGGGTCATATAAGGCGTGAACTATCCCCTCAGACCCCTCCTGGGGTCATATAAGGCGTGAACTATCCCCTCAGACCCCTCCTGGGGTCATATAAGGCGTGAACTATCCCCTCAGACCCCTCCTGGGGTCATATAAGGCTTGAACTATCCCCTCAGACCCCTCCTGGGGTCATATAAGGGCTTGAACTATCCCCTCAGACCCCACCTGGGATCATATAAGGCTTGAACTATCCCCTCAGACCCCTCCTGGGGTCATATAAGGGCTTGAACTATCCCCTCAGACCCCACCTGGTATCATATAAGGCTTGAACTATCCCCTCAGACCCCTCCTTGGGTCATATAAGGCTCGAACTATCCCCTCAGACCCCTCCTGGGGTCATATAAGGCGTGAACTATCCCCTCAGACCCCTCCTGGGGTCATATAAGGCTTGAACTATCCCCTCAGACCCCTCCTGGGGTCATATAAGGCTTCAACTATCCCCTCAGACCCCTCCTGGGGTCATATAAGGCGTGAACTATCCCCTCAGACCCCTCCTGGGGTCATATAAGGCTTGAACTATCCCCTCAGACCCCTCCTGGGGTCATATAAGGCTTGAACTATCCCCTCAGACCCCTCCTGGGGAAGAGAACAAGGCTATTACTCTCCCCTCTTTTTTTCTCTAGTAATACAAAAAAAGCAGGAGTTACGAGCGGCATGAGCCAGGGAGTCTGGCCAATACGTCAAGAAGAGAGTGGTGGGGCTCCCGTGGTGGCCGCCCACACCAATATTGTCGTGTGGTGTGTCTCCTGCTGCTGTCCACTCCACTGTTTTATACTTTTGTTTCAGAGTTTTTATTGCTTGACTTTTTGGGTAATAATATTAATAACAAACGTTAATGTAATATATATATATATATATATATATATATATATATATATATATATATATATATATATATATATATATATATATATATATATATATATCAATTATTGCTCATTTTAATATGTTATTGCTAATAGGTTTATAATTATTGAATTATTAAAAGCAGACAATTAAAAATTTATGATCTACTGACATTTAACTATTACTTAGGATAGGCTTCCAATATTTTTTTGTTTTACTCTAATATAGGCCTATTGTACATAATTGTTTTGTTTAATGTGGTTTTGTATATTAGAGGAATTTGAGTATTAATGGACAGATACATCAAGTAAACTGTTATCTCTATACATCAACGTATTTGTCGAGATGTCACTCGTAAACGTCACTTGGACTGGTTGGAAGAGGCGACGGCCTGGCTTATTGAAGGTTGGCGTTTGATCCCCCGATGCAAGTGGTTAGGCATCGTTCTCTTGCACTGTCCTCATATCGCAGCTCTTAGTCCTAATTACCTTTCCAAGTGCCATATCATCACACCATCACCCCCCCCCCCAACCACCTTGTCCCACCATCACAATTGCCATCACCCCCCCCCCCAACCACCTTGTCCCACCATCACAATTGCCATCACCCCACCCCCCCCCAACTCCCCCAATTGCCTCCCCCCCTGATCAAAACCAACTCCAACTGGTTCCTCCAAAGAATCCAATACCGATTACTCCTAAGATTATGGACTTACCCAGTAATATATCCCTCCACCCTCTAAGATTTACAGCTTTCCTCTGTCGTAAATCAGCCACAGATATCTTAGCAATTGTCTAACAGCCCAGTTGGAGGTCGAGAAGCTGTCACCGAGAGAAACATGACGGAGGAGGAATTTGGTGAAGCAAGACTTACGAGAGAACAAGACGTTCAGAGCAGAACAGTGGATGAAGTTGTCTATGTTGATGATACGTTATTGTCATGGTGAGAGGAGGGGGAAGGATGGTGCTGGCGTGGTGTCGTCAGTGTATCGCAGAATCATGAGGCTATAGTATATAGGAAGAGGGAAAAAGAGAGAGGAGAACGAGGGAAAAGAATGAGTGTCGAAATACTCTGACTGTGTAGGTGTGGAAACTAGCAGCGGCTCTCACCCATCACGACGGGGTTGGTGCCGAGGTCAGCTTCTCGCGGCCTCAGCTCACCTACTGCTCGCTAAGCTTATTGGTTTCCTCCGGGTCCTGGACGCTGCCTGGGAGTGCGACTCACTCCACAAACCAGCTGATGGAGCGCGCCTGGAAATTCCTCCTGGAGTCGATAACTAAAACAAGTGTTCTCAAGTTCACAGTATCCTTTTTTTACTATATTTTTCTCTTTACTTTACAGAGGCAGTACAGACAGTCTCTTTACTGCCTTTGTTCTCTCTTTTATGTCTGTATATAGTTAATCCAGATGTCTACTTCAGGAGCCGTGGCTATTGCGAACTCTCCTTACTTTCAAAGTCAATAACTCCTCCCCATCTAGACCTTTGACCTTCGCCAACACCCCTTTCCTTCTCTACTCAAGGAATCAACACAAATTTGGTGCACCGCGCATCCTGCTGCTCTCAACTCTTTAAAAGTCCGAAAAGGGATGATTTAGTGTTTCTTTTCAGCACTCAACCGGCTGATTTAAACTTTGAATTCCTCGAGTGAAAGTTTCAATTGTGCCATTAAAGTCTATCCCCCCTGTTCTTCCCTCTCTCTCCCCCTCCCTCCCCGCCTTAAGTCCATGAGGGGGACTTAAGAGGCGGATTTGGTCATGCAAGGTTGACAGAAAGTCCAAAGAGTAATAAGAATAGTAACAGCACCAATTGACGGAGCTGGCAAGGCACGCCACATGACAAGTGACAAGGCCCACCACTTGACAGGTGACAAGGCCCACCACTTGACAGGTGACAAGGCCCACCACTTGACAGATGACAAGGCCTCCACCATTTGACAGGTGACAAGACCCCACCACTTGACGGAAGGTGACAAAGGATCAGCGCTTACAGGTGACAAGGACTGATTGGAAAGAGTGGGTTTGGGGAGAGTGCTTGGGAAGAGAGGGGAATGGGGAGAGAAGAGTTGGGGAGAGAGGGGATGGGGAGAGAGAATCTGAGGAGAAATGGGGTTAGAGTCTTTTAATGGGACAATTTAGACTTTCTCTCGTGGAATCCAAAGTTTAGATCAGTCGCTCGAGTGATGAAAAGAACCACTAAATCAACCTTTTTCAGTCCTTAAATAGGAAAACTACAGGATGCACGATAAATCGAATTGATGGTACTTATTTGTAAGGAGGTGAGCGGGAGCTGACGACAGTTACGGTTCTGTAGAGAAGGTGCACAACCTACGTGAGACATGTTACATAGTCTGCAGCACAGACGTGGAATCTCCAACTCATAAAAACACAAATTAAAACTAGAACAGCTATAGAGATATGCAACACTCGTCGTTTCTGAAATTAGAAGAAAACATACGAGGAAAATCTTTAGAATCAGAGGCAGGATTCATTTAGTATTTACGCAACTACTTACGAAACCTGTGCATCTTTCCTTAATCGTGGCGGCTTTGACATTTATTAAACAGTTTACGAGCTTCGAAACTTCACAACTCAATGCAGGCGATGAGTCACAATAACGTGGCTAAAGTATGTTGACCAGACCACACACTAGAAGGTGAAGGGACGACGACGTTTCGGTCCGTCCTGGACCATTCTCAAGTCGATTGTCATAACTCAAGGTTATTATTGTTATAAACAACCTCGAGAGAGGTTGTTTATAACAACCTTCGGAGCTCAAACTGTTTAATAAATGAAAACAATGATTAAGGAAAAATATACAGATTTAGTGAGTGGTTGGGGCAATGCTTGATGAATCCTGGTCCTGGACCTCACCACACTGGAAGAAATAGGGAGCAGAGGAGATATGATTACAACGTACAAGATTCTAAGCGAGATTGATGTAGTAAACATGAGCGCATTCGCTCACGCAATAATACTTCATTTACACACACGTATTGTCATTTGCAAGTCAGTTCCAACAGTCACCAGTAACTGTTACTCAGAGACATTACATCGACAGTCACCAATTATTCATCTCTCAATCACACGCAATCCACTCACCACTAACAGTCATCTCCAACGTAACGCACTCACCACTAACAGTCATCTCCAACGTAACGCACTCACACCCACATACGTCATTTCCTAGCTGGAGACAACACACGCGAAAATCCAGCAAATTGGAAAGTGACAATTTTATGCGACTGTACGTGTGCAAATTGAATCAATTACTATTCAAATTGGTCTCCATCTCCGAATGCCTCTTCCTCACTTGTAAATCCACTCATTACTTATAAACCCAGTCAGGACTAAAACCATATATGTTTTATATGCTTTTAGTCATTCACATATATGACTTTTGTCATATATGTGACAAAATGCGAATGGTAGTAAGGATTCCATCAGCCAAACTGTCGCAGATTTACAGTTTAAGACTGTTCTTGTATATGAGTTTATTAAATCACAAACTGTGATTGGTTACAGTGATTGTCTAGTCATTGTCTGTTAGTAAAATACGTTTTAATGATTGTAATATTAATTAGAGACTGGACCCATTGATGTTTGGTTATCTACGTTTGGGAGAGAGAGGGAAAGAGAGAGAGAGAGAGAGAGAGAGAGAGAGAGAGAGAGAGAGAGAGAGAGAGAGAGAGAGAGAGAGAGAGAGAGAGAGAGAGAGAGAGAGAGAGAGAGAGAGAGAGAGAGAGAGAGAGAGAACATATATTCCAGACAGTTGCTGGAATTATTTTACGATACATATCATTAGTGTTTTCAAAGTTGACAAATCACGCTAATATTTAAGTAAACACAAATCACCAGCACTCAGGGAATGTCGCCTCACTTATCAGCTGGTGCATAGTGAAGGGGATTACCTCAAGGCAATTATCAGAAGTGCTAAGCCAGTCTGGCTATTTAGCACATGGAAGGGATACGCGGACAGCATAGGAGCTGGGATACTGGGATATAAGGGGGTTTGGTAGCTGAGTGGACAGCGCACGGGATTCGTAATTCTGTGGCCCGGGTTCGATTCCTGACGCCGGCAGAGACAAATGGGCAGAGTTTCTTTCAACCTGATGCTCCTGTTACCTAGCAGTTATTACGGGCTGCTTCATGGGTGTCTGTGTGAGTGAAAAAAAAACCATAGTAGCTAGTAACAGTTAAGAGGCGGGCCGAAAGAGCAGAGGTCAACCCCCGCAAGTATAACTAGGTGAATTCAAAGACAGGATACGAGCTGGGATACGAGGATAAGATAGGAGCTGGGATACAAATACAGGATATTAACTGGGATACGGGATTTTAGTGAAGGAACTATACCCAACTACTTGGACCAGTGGGGATCGAACGCTCATTATCAGTTTCCTTAAACCTGTCCAGGGCCACGATTCAACAAAGAATTTGCAAAAATTACGAAACCTCTTCATCTTTCCTTAATCATGGCGGCTTTGTTCGCATTTATTAGTTTATGAGCTTCGAAAATTCTCAACCTGAGGTTGTTATTGTTATAATACAACCTCCTAGTGTTCCAGAGCTCATAAACTATTTAATAAACGTAAACAAAATCATCATGGTTGTATAAGGATGTACAGGTTTCGTAAATGCTTGATGACTCCTGGCTCTGGTGGCACAAACTGTGATGTGTGTTGGGGGGACACCCTCGTGTTCCAGGACTCTCTGGGGGATGTGTCCAGTCTGGGGAGCTTCCGGGGGGGGGGGGCCTGCGCCCCCTGAGGTGGACCTCCAGCCTTAAGGGCAATATCCGACGGGGAAGTGGGAGACTTTGAGCACTCAGCCACTGTCACGGGCGACCACTGGCCGTCCAGGAGATGTGTAGAGTTGCTGCTTGGATCAGGTTGTAGAGGTTGCAGAGAGAAGCAGTGGTGGATACAGCCACGTAATGTGTTATAAAACACCCAACCACCCGCACACACACACACACACACACACACACACACACACACACACACACACACACACACACACACACACACACACACACACACACACACACACACACACACACATTTTTGTGGGGCCTCGTAGCCTGGTGGATAGCGCGCAGGACTCGTAATTCTGTGGCGCGGGTTCGATTCCCGCACGAGGCAGAAACAAATGGGCAAAGTTTCTTTCACCCTAAGTGCCCCTGTTACCTAGCAGTAAATAGGTACCTGGGAGTTAGTCAGCTGTCACGGGCTGCTTTTGGGGTGTGTGTGTGTGTGTGGTGTGGGAAAAAAAAAAAAAAAAAGTAGTTAGTAAACAGTTGATTGACAGTTGAGAGGCGGGCCGAAAGAGCAAAGCTCAACCCCCGCAAAAACACAACTAGTAAAAACACACACAAGCACACACACACACACACATAGTAGTTTCAAAGCGTTATATGACAAAGAGTGCTGGGAAGACGGGACACCACGAGCGTAGCTCTCATCCTGTAACTACACTTAGGTAATTACACTTAGGTAATTACACACACACACACACACACACACACACACACACACACACACACACACACACACACACACACACACACACACACACACACACACACACACACACACGCACACACACACACACACACACACAAGCACACAAACACACACAAGCACACACACACACACACACCGGCGCCACTAAAAACGAAGACGGAGCAGAAGCAGAAAAAATTGAAAGTGGAATGAAGGAATAAATAAAGATCGGAGCCGCAAAAGCCCTGAAAACTTTGATTAGCTTCGAGGATTTTTGCAGCTAAATCCCTTACTGCTGGGTATTACGGCGACGACGAATGATTGAAGGACAGAAATTTTTCCCCCGGCTCATTTCGTTGGAGTCTGAGTAGCACTCGAAGTCAGGCGAGGACTCATCGAAGTTTTCTCTCGTTATTTGCCCTAGGGAATATTATTAGCAGGGGGTTTCAATTCCCTTCACTTGAGGAGCTGCTGGAGTTGAGATCGTAGTGTCTGGGATACCTTAGTCTGGGATTAAAAAATGAGTTTCCTGTAGACCACAGATTTGTAGTGTATAGAACTGGCAGCTGGTGTCTAGTGCGTTGAGTGAGGGTTGAGTGCGTCGTGGGAGTGTAAGTGTTTGTGCTGTGTGTGTGTGTGTGTGAAAAACACAGAAATTTCTTTGAAATGGCCCAACGCATGTTGCTAAAGGATGTGTTTCGCTGAAGGACATTGACTCATCTTCGGAGGCAGAGGAAAATTGAATACGTATTGGCAGAGACAATAGCATACATTATATGCAGGTATGAAGGTGCGGTTACCAATACACTCTCATCGGTCGGCTGCAACAGAAGTGTTGCACATTAGTTGCTCGGTCTTGGTCTTGCAGCTGGTAGGACTTAACTTTAAGTGTAAGCTTAAGTGAATGGTTCGTGTCAATAAATTTGGCTATATTAAATCTACTTTCAATGTATCTATAGATTATCTATTGATTGACAGGTCGTGTACAGACGATGTGATCTTTGAGGTGGAAGAGATGTTGTTGTCTTGTCTATATATTGAGATTGTTAGACCTGATAGTCCCCAAGTGGACATGAGAATGTATAAACATTCGTCTTTTTTCAAGATGTTTCGTTTAGTATAGGGAGCCGGTCGGCCGAGCGGACAGCACACAGGACTTGTGATCCTGTGGTCCCGGGTTCGATTCCGGGCGCCGGCGAGAAACAATGGGCAGAGTTTCTTTCACCCTATGCCCCTGTTACCTAGCAGTAAAATAGGTACCTGGGTGTTAGTCAGCTGTCACGGGCTGCTTCCTGGGGGTGGAGGCCGAGGACCGGGCCGCGGGGACACTTAAAAAGCCCCGAAATCATCTCAATATAACCTCAAGATAGTTGGAAGAGTTCTTCATGCATTGGTGATCGACTAACAACCATTCAATTTCCCCCACAATAGTTTTCAGCTGCAGCTTTGAGATCAGGAGTCTGTATGGTGCTTCTTTAATCATAGTCGCCCCTCCCTCTGCCACGAGCTCTGCTAACTGTGTACCTTTAGTGGCGACCTTCTTCTATGTCTGGAGACCTTATATGTTATCCTGCAGGATATCCAACTCCACCTCCCGGGCTATCTCACTAGGTCTGGATATACCCTGGTAGTATAAGCCCAGATATAAGAGTGTGATTCCATCTTCAGTGTCCGTTATACGTTAAGGCAATGTGAGGCAGCTCTTGGACCATGCTGTAATGGTCTCCCGTGATGTTGCTGTTCCTCTTGTGATGATGCTGTTCCTCCCGTGATGCTGCTGTTTCTCTTGTGATGATGCTGTTCCTCTGGTGATGATGCTGTTCCTCCCGTGATGCTGCTGTTTCTCTTGTGATGATGCTGTTCCTCTTGTGATGATGCTGTTCCTCTTGTGATGATGCTGTTCCTCCCATGATAATGCTGTTCCTCCTGTGATGCTGCTGTTCCTCCCGTGATGATGCTGTTCCTCCCATGATAATGCTGTTCCTCCCGTGATGATGCTGTTCCTCCCGTGATGATGCTGTTCCTCCCGTGATGATGCTGTTCCTCCCATGATAATGCTGTTCCTCCCGTGATGATGCTGTTCCTCCCGTGATGATGCTGTTCCTCCCATGATGATGCTGTTTCTCTTGTGATGATGCTGTTCCTCTTGTGATGATGCTGTTCCTCCCGTGATGATGCTGTTCCTCCCATGATGATGCTGTTCCTCCCATGATGATGCTGTTCCTCCCGTGATGATGCTGTTCCTCCCGTGATGATGCTGTTCCTACCATGATGATGCTGTTCCTCCCATGATGATGCTGTTCCTCCCGTGATGATGCTGTTCCTCCCGTGACGATGCTGTTCCTCCCGTGATGATGCTGCTCCTCCCATGATGATGCTGTTCCTCCCATGATGATGCTGTTTCTCTTGTAATGATGCTGTTCCTCTTGTGATCATGCTGTTCCTCTTGTGATGATGCTGTTCCTCCCATGATGATGCTGTTCCTCCCGTGATGATGCTGTTCCTCTTGTGATGATGCTGTTCCTCCCATGATGATGCTGTTCCTCTTGTGATGATGCTGTTCCTCTTGTGATGATGCTGTTCCTCCCATGATGATGCTGTTCCTCTTGTGATGATGCTGTTCCTCTTGTGATGATGCTGTTCCTCCCGTGATGATGCTGTTCCTCCCGTGATGATGCTATTCCTCCCATGATGATGCTGTTCCTCCCATGATGATGCTGTTCCTCTTGTGATGATGCTGTTCCTCTTGTGATGATGCTGTTCCTCCCGTGATGATGCTGTTCCTCCAGTGATGATGCTGTTCCTCCCATGATGATGCTGTTCCTCCCGTGATGATGCTGTTCCTCTTGTGATGATGCTGTTCCTCTTGTGATGATGCTGTTCCTCCCGTGATGATGCTGTTCCTCCATTGATGATGCTGTTCCTCCCATGATGATGCTGTTCCTCCCATGATGATGCTGTTCCTCCCATGATGATGCTGTTCCTCCCATGATGATGCTGTTCCTCCCATGATGATGCTGTTCCTCCCGTGACGATGCTGTTCCTCTTGTGAAGATGCTGTTCCTCCCATGATGATGCTGTTCCTCCCATGATGATGCTGTTCCTCTTGTGATGATGCTGTTCCTCCCATGATGCTGCTGTTTCTCTTGTGATGATGCTGTTCCTCTTGTGATGATGCTGTTCCTCTTGTGATGATGCTGTTCCTCCCATGATGATGCTGTTCCTCCCGTGATGATGCTGTTCCTCTTGTGATGATGCTGTTCCTCCCATGATGATGCTGTTCCTCCCATGATGATGCTGTTCCTCCCATGATGATGCTGTTCCTCCCATGATGATGCTGTTCCTCTTGTGATGATGCTGTTCCTCCCGTGATGATGCTGTTCCTCTTGTGATGATGCTGTTCCTCTTGTGATGATGCTGTTCCTCCCGTGATGATGCTGTTCCTCCAGTGATGATGCTGTTCCTCCCATGATGATGCTGTTCCTCTTGTGATGATGCTGTTCCTCTTGTGATGATGCTGTTCCTCCCGTGATGATGCTGTTCCTCCAGTGATGATGCTGTTCCTCCCATGATGATGCTGTTCCTCCCATGATGATGCTGTTCCTCCCATGATGATGCTGTTCCTCCCATGATGATGCTGTTCCTCCCATGATGATGCTGTTCCTCCCGTGATGATGCTGTTCCTCCCGTGATGATGCTGTTCCTCCCATGATGATGCTGTTCCTCCCGTGATGATGCTGTTCCTCCCGTGATGATGCTGTTCCTCCCGTGATGATGCTGTTCCTCCCGTGATGATGCTGTTCCTCCCATGATAATGCTGTTCCTCCCATGATGCTGTTCCTCCCATGATGATGCTGTTCCTCCCGTGATGATGCTGTTCCTCCCGTGACGATGCTGTTCCTCCCATGATGATGCTGTTCCTCCCATGATGATGCTGTTCCTCCCATGATGATGCTGTTCCTATGTCTCCTCGTGAAAACTTTGGAAACTCTGGATTAAAGCGATAATTCTGAGTCTGGAAATTCTGGTGGCAAGAGACCGGCGTCTGGCAAGGTTTCGGGAGTTTGGAGTTATGCATTGTAGGGGTGAATAAGTGAGTGAAGGTGAGTACTCCCCTAGTTGTGCTTGCGGGGGTTGAGCTCTGACTCTTTGGTCCCGTCTATCAACTGTCAACAGGTGTACAGATTCCTGAGCCTACTGGGCTCTATCATATCTACATTTGAAACTGTGTATGGAGTCAGCCTCCACCACATCACTGTCTAATGCATTCCATCTGTTAACTAATCTGACACTGAAAAAGTTCTTTCTAACGTTCCTTGTGGCTCATTTGGGTACTCAGTTTCCACCTGTGTCCCCTTGTTCGCGTACCACCCGTGTTATACAGTTTATCTTTATCTACCCTGTCAATTCCTCTGAGAATTTTGTAGGTAGTGATCGTGTCTCCCCTTACTCGTCTGTCTTCCAGTGTCGTGAGATGCATTTCACGCAGCCTTTCCTCGTAAGTTATGCCTCTTAGTTCTGGGACTAGCCTAGTGGCATACCACTGAACTTTTTCAAGCTTCGCCTTGTGCTTGACAAGGTACGGGCTCCATGCTGGAGCCGCATACTCCAGGATTGGTCTTACATATGTGGTATACAAGGATCTGAATGATTCCTTACACAGGTTCCTGAAGGCAGTTCTGATGTTAGCCAGCCTCGCATACGCTGCAGATGTTATTCTTTGATGTGGGCTTCAGGTGACAGGTTTGGCGTGATATCAACTCTCAGATCCTTCTCTCTATCCGTTTCATGAAGGACTTCATCTCCCATTCGGTATCCTGTGTCTAGCCTCCTGTTTCCATTGCCTAGTTTCATTACCTTACATTTATTCGGGTTGAACCTTAGTAACCATTTGTTGGATCATTCATTCAGTCTGTCTAGGTCATCTTGTAGCCTCATACTATCTTCCTCCGTCTTAATCCTCCTCATAATTTTGCGTCATCAGCAAACAATGAGAGGAATGATTCTACATCATCTGGAAGATGATTCAAGTGCTAGTAAAGTGTGAGTGAATGAGTAAAAGCGAGTGTAAGTGCAGTTTAGGAAAACAAGAGAAATTGACCGAAATAATGTGTATGTGTGTTGGTAAGAGAGAAAGATATAATATATGAAATATACACTAATAATCAACGTACCCTTTATCCAATAATTATATATATTACCCTCTCACATTTCTCATAATATCTTTCCCAAAAATAAGCTTAAAAAGCAATTAGATTAACAAATCCCCGGGTGGATTAGAAGAGTGAGTGAAATACACAGACGTATGCAAATGAGAGAGACATTTTCCCTTGCCCAAGGAGAGAAAAATGCAATATGACTGAATTCAACTACGCGGAAACAGTCAAGTTGACTGTTGCCTAATGAGAGAGGAAGGGACCGTCAATCCTGCAATTTTCTCGCTGGTAATCAGTTCCGGCGTTTTCATACAGCGGAGAATAGGAATAAGGAATGCTGATAACAAATGGTGTGTGGAAGAGATAGGCAATAAGAGGGATGGAGGCGCAAGAGAGGATTGATTAATGGAATTGGCAGAAAGTTAGAGAGGAAAGAAGCGAGGGATGGAGGGAGGAAGAAGGGAAGGAAGGAATTCAAGAAATTAGGAAAGGAAGGAGGGAATGAGGGTAGGATGGAAATTGGGAGTAATTAAGAAAATAAGAGAGGTTGAAAATTAGACGGAAACTGAAAGAATTAGAAAAGAGAGATGTCCATCAGAGATACTGTGAGGTATCTGATTATCTCCTCACACATGTTCAGGGGGATTACTGTGAGGTAATCTCCTCACACATGAGGGTTCAGGGGGATGACTGTGAGGTAATCTCACACATGAGTGTTCAGGGGGATTACTGTGAGGTAATCTCCTCACACATGAGTGTTCAGGGGGATTACTGTGAGGTAATCTCCTCACACATGAGTGTTCAGGGGGATTACTGTGAGGTAATCTCACACATGAGTGTTCAGGGGGATGACTGTGAGGTAATCTCCTCACACAAGAGTGTTCAGGGGGATGACTGTGAGGTAATCTCCTCATACATGAGTGTTCAGGGGGATGACTGTGAGGTAATCTCCTCACACAAGAGTGTTCAGGGGGATGACTGTGAGGTAATCTCCTCATACATGAGTGTTCAGGGGATTACTGT
>NC_091189.1:16825680-16855680 GCF_040958095.1 Procambarus clarkii
AAGGAGCAGAGGCACTGTGAGTGCCACTCTCCATGGTGTATAACAAATCACTGGTAACAGGTGATCTGCCAAAAATTTGGAAGACGGCTAATGTAGTTCTGATATACAAGAAGGGGGATAAACTGGAGGCACTGAACTACAGGTCGTGTCCCTAACTTGCATACCATACAAATAGGTTTAGAAGATTGTGCAAAAAAGCTAGTGGAACATCTGGAGCGAAAGAACTTTGTAACACAAAATTAGCATGGGTTCAGAGGGCAAATTATGCCTCACAGGGTTAATTGAATTCTACGACCAGGCAACAAGCAAGATCAGGAAAGAAAAAGAGGGGTGGGCAGACTGCATATTTTTGGATTGCCAGAAAGTCTTTGACACAGCACCACACAAGAGACAAGTGCACAAGCTGGAGATACAGGCAGGAGTGAAATGGAAGGTACTCCACTGGGTAAGGGAGTACCTAAGCAACAGGACACAGCGAGTCACTGTGAGGGGTGAGGTCTCGGAGTGGCGAGGCGTTCCCAATGGAGTCCCACAGGGATCAATCCTTGTACCTATTCTGTTCCTGAAATTGATGAATGATCTCCCAGAGGGAATAGACTCGTTTCTCTGAATGTTTGCTGATGATGCAAAAAATTACGATGAGAATTAAGAAAGAAGACGACAGTATTAAGCTACAAGATGACCTAGTCAAACTGAAGGAATCGTCCAACAAATAGCTACTAAAGTTCACCCAAGTAAGTGTATGGTAATGAAACTAGGCGGAGGAAACTGGAGGCCATACACAGGATATAGAATGGGAGATGAAGTCCTTCATGAAACAGACAGAGAAAAAGATCAAGGAGTTGATATGGCGCCAAACCTGTCTCCTAAAGCCCACATCAAAAGAATAACATCAGCGGCGTATGCGAGGCTGGCTAACATCAGAACTGCCTTCAGGACCGGTGTAAAGAATCCTTTAGAACCTTGTATACCTCATATGTAAGATCAATCCTGGAGTATACGGCCCCAGCATGGAGCCCGTACCTTGTCAAGCACAAGATGAAACTGGAAAAAGTTCAGAGGTATGCCACTAGACTAGTTCCAGAACTAAGAGGCATGAGTTACAAGGAAAGGCTGCGCGAAATGCAACTCACGTCGCTGTAAGGACAGGAGAGTAAGGAGGAGATATGGCAACTACCTTCAAAATCATCAGAGGAATTGAGAGGGTAAATAAAGATAAACTATTTAACACGGGTGGTACGCGAACAAGGGGGACACAGGTGGAAACTTAGTACTCAAATGAGCCTGAGGGACATTAGCAAGAACTTTTTAAGTGCCATAGTAATTAACAGATAGAATGCATAAGGAAGTGATGAGGTGAAGGCTGACTCCATACACAGTTTCAAATGTAGATATGATAGAGCCCAGTAGGCTCAGGAATCTGTACACCTGTTGATTGACAGTTGAAAGGCGGGACCAAGAGCCAGAGCTCAACCCTCGCAAGCACAACCTGGTGAGTACAACTAGGTGAGTACACATACACACAAACACTTAAAGTTAAAGTACTAATCATGGTCGCCCTAGTTCAAGTTGAGACTGATTGTTAGTCAAGGAACCCCCATGATGAGGGGAACGTAGGAAACAAAATTAGCGCCGGGGCAATAAGCATCTGCAGCGTTATTAAGGCCTATCAACCTCTACAGCGTTATTAAGGCCTATCAACCTCTACAGTGTTATTAAGGCCTATCAACCTCTACAGTGTTATTAAGGCCACCACAATAGCTTGCTGACCAAGCAAGAATACTTTAGCCATGAACATAATCCAGAGCAATAATAAACTCAGTGTATATTCTGAGAAACAGGTACACTTTTCGTTGCATAAATCCCTGTCCTCTTGATCTGTCAAATCAAGGCAAATGATTTACCCTGAAGCCCACGGCTTGTATATTTTTTTTTAAATGTAAGAATTACCTTAAATTTACTCAAATCAAGGCAAATGACAAATCAAGAGGACAGGGATTGTATATAGTTGTGTTGTACAATAGGGTTGTACACACAGCCAGGAGCTACCAGGAAACATCACACGAGCAGCATCACGCAAATACATTAGAACAAATCCCGCAAAGACATTAGAACGCCTCATTGAAGAATCCGACTCCATACATAGCTTCAAAACAAGTAGGAGTGTGTTTACCTTCAAAACTCTACTGAATGTTAAGAAAGTGAGGGGTACAGGAGCTGGAGCTTGACCCGACAAACGCAATTAGGTATTTATATTCTCTCCCTCTCCGTGTCCTCTCCTCTCCGTCTTCCACAAACACAGCACGCACAAAAACACCTCCAGCCATTCACTGGCAAGACTTCAGCAGCAGATGTCAACATGGCTGGCTTCGTGGTGGGGAATGGTAGGGGGAACTGGAAGAGGGGCAGAGGAGGTTGGGGAGTATGGGTGGTGGAGGGGTTTGCGGGAGTGGGGGGGTAGGGGTCCGTGGGTATGGCTAGTAGGGGGGCAGTTTGTGTGGGGTTATGAGATGGGGGGGGCAAGAGAAGGAGGGTCTCTGGAAGGGGGTGAAGGGAGGGGGGGGGGGTAGTGGACGGGAGGCCAGAGGGAAGGAGCAGTGGAAGGGGAGTCAGGGGAAGAGGGGTCAGTAGATGTGGTCAAGGGGTTATGAGAAAGAGGACTGTAGATGTAGGAAGTGGTGCAGGTAGGGAAGAGTAGGAAAGGAAAGGGGACAAAGAGTAATAAAGGGTACAAAAAGTATCTCAAAGAGGAACAAAGAATAACAGCTGAACAAAGATGATCAATGAAGAACATAGAGGAACAAAGAGTAACAAAGAGGATCAAGAGGAACAAAGAGGAAGATTGAAGAACAAAGGGGGGAAGGGGGGGGGGGAGGCACGAAGGGACAGACTAGGAGAAAGGTCGACAAATAATCTGGTATTGTCTATTCCAGGAGTTGTCTCGAGTTGACTTTGTGTAGAGATTGAGTTGAAATTGAGTTTGCGTTTTCTTTTGCCGTCAGATGACGCTGTTAAGAGTAAAACGTCTGGCTTAACTCTCCGCTCCTGGAATCACCTGATGGAATGTAAACAGCCTCGTTTGCTGGTCGGGCCTCGCCAGTTTCTGGCCAGCGGAAAAATGGAGTGATGGAACCGAAAAATTTTGTGTGATCCCTTTAAAAAACAACCACTTTTGTTTTATTTAATATCGATAATACTTGAAAGTTGCCTTTTGTTTCAGACTAAATGTTTTTTGTAACCTAAAGTTTTTAAAATGTCAATTTTTTTATTTTTTTTAAACAGTATTATAGATTTCGTAATTTTGATCAGTATCTAAAGTGTTCTTATCCTATTAATAACATAGTTCTTAACCGGAGGGCATTAATTTATTTAAATATTTACACAATATTGTCTTTGCATGAAAGTGCGCCCTAAAGTTCCACCAATTAGCAAAATAGTGTAGTTCTTTAGGTCGAAAACTATGAACTTTGAGCTTTACAGAATTGTTCAAAGCTTGCAAAAATTTATAAAATAACTGAAACCTGCTTTCGAAAACAACAGCTACCTGCTTTTCAAAAATAACGGCTACCCGTTTTTCGAAAATAACGTCTGCCTACTTTTCGAAAATAACGGCTGCCTGCTATTTCAAAAATAACGGCTACCCGTTTTTCGAAAATAACGTCTGCCTGCTTTTACGTCAATCATGTGAAAAGACAAATTAATATATTTCAAGACAAATGCTGAAGACAGCTGAGGGCGGAATATAACAGAAACATCTGTGAAGAAATATCGGGACTAGTATTGAGACAGTATTGGACTCTTTTGTTTTCAAGGTGAGTGGCCCAATGTCTGATGGAGATGTGGGTGAGGAGCGGGGTAGGTAGTCTCTCTCTTGGAATCCCTTCAGCTGTCTCCTGTACTCTGATTCTCTTCTCTATCTCTGCAATTATTCGTCTCTAACGCCTTGTCTCTGCCTCTTTCTATCTAAAGTCTGACCCTAGGAACTGATTTATTTAACGAGCTCTCAAATTTTTGCTCTCAATAACTCTCTTTTATAACTTTATATAGCTCTATCTAGCTCTTTCTCTCTCTCTATCCCCTATCTATTGCTCTTTCTCTGTAGCTCTCTGTAGGTTTCTATTGCCCTTTCTCTATAGCCCTCTCACTATACTCCCTTTCTCTAACTCTCCTCTATGACTCTCACTCTGTCTTTGGCTTCACTCTCCTCTCTCTCTCTCTCTCTCTCTCTCTCTCTCTCTCTCTCTCTCTCTCTCTCTCTCTCTCTCTCTCTCTCTCTTTCTCTAACGCTCTCCTGTTCTCCAACAGCGGATTTGTGTCTCTAAGGCATTGTAGCATCGAGCCATAATCTCCTCTTCCTCGCGTCTGTCCTGGGCACGAAACGACCGCATATCCTACTATACTGTCCGCTCGTATCCCTCTCAAAAATTCTCTTTGAAAATTAAACTTTTAAACCCACGATACTAACACAGTTCCTCCCTTTCCCCTGCTTGTAAAAGAAATAATATATTCATGTCTCATTTGTATACAAAATATTAAGGAAAAGTGTAATATACTTAAATATTAATACTATATATTTTTGGATAATGATAGGTATAATTTTTTTGTAAGTTGTTATAAAAGTGGTGTTATATGTAAGATGCGGTTCAAGGTATGTAATGGAGAGGTTGTTGTTGAACTGCTGGATGTTTAGTTCAGATCTTTTGGGAAACATATTTTTTTTTGTATTTTAATGTTTATTTAGAATGTTACTATTGAGTTACCGTGAGCAAGTTTTTCATCTGTATTTGTGCTCACTAAAATGTGCCCATAATAACTGCTACACGCAACACAACTGAGCCTCCACCATGGTATTAGGAGGGATTCCCAGCGGTGCCCGGGATAGTCTGTCTCTCAGCCTAATGTCCCTTTCCAGCTCTTCTTTTCCTCCTTTCCCCACATCATCTCCCTATTCCCGCCCCCCCACCTACTTCTATTCTTCTCCCTTCCTATCTACCCTTCCCTTCCCCCTCACCCCATGTTCCTACCCCTTCCCTTATTTCCCGTCTGGCCTCCAATCTCGAACACAGAGAGACATATATATATATATATATATATATATATATATATATATATATATATATATATATATATATATATATGTATATATATATATATATATATATATATATATATATATATATATATATATATATATATATATATATATCACGTGTTTATTTTCGTGATATACACACACACACACATATATATATATATATATATATATATATATATATATATATATATATATATATATATATATATATAATATATATATATATATATATATATATATATATATATATATATATTTTACAACTTTAGAACACTTTCCCACCAGGAGACTCGAACCCTAGCCAGCATAGAAGCCTCACAGCAACTGGCATAACAGGTACGCCTTTAACCCACTGCACCAAACTCAGACCCTTAAAAGAGACCCCAACCCCGGAAATTAAATACTACCCCGAAATTACCATCTCTTTTAAGGGTCTGAGTTTGGTGCCGGTTGTCCAGCAGAGAGAGAGCCCCGTTACCTAATGCCCCGCAACTCTGATGAGCCTGTCGGTCGCCCAGACGGAATCACGGGAAACCCCTGGAAGAATGGTAGACAGTTGGTGTGGGACTATACTTGCGTTTCAACTTTAGCCAACAGCTATGTTGACTTCAGTGCTACACAAGAAGGAGGAGCTGCCAATCACCGGGAAGCAGCCAAGTCGCGTAAATACAGAGGCCTTGATCACCACTACAATTTTGTCACCATTGCCTCAGAGACACTTGGTGCCTGGGGTAAAAGTGCTGCTAATTTTTTAAAGGAGCTGGGTTCCAAGCTAATTGAAACAACTAGAGAGCCCTAGAGCCGCCAGTTTCCTCTTTCAGCTCCTTAGTGTGGCGATTCAAAGAGGAAATGCTCACTGCATCCATGGTTCCTGCCCGCCATCTGAGGAGCTGGAGGAGCTCTACAACTTGTGACAAGTAGTCTTGTACCCTGCATGTAACCAATGTTGTAACCCTTTTCGTGTAATGAAATTGTAAATAAAGTTATATATATATATATATATATATATATATATATATATATATATATATATATATATATATATATATATATATATATATACAAAAAAAAAAAGAATAGGGGTGGTAGGAGAAGAAAATATCAGTGTTCAGTGAGAATCCACTTGCACCAGAGGTGGTACCCCTATATATATTTAAAAAAAAAATATAGGGATATATATATAGGGCTTCCACCTCTGGTGCAATTGTAGGGACCCTCGGAGAAGCCATAGCCTCGGACCTCGGAGAAGGGAATACAGAGCATTGAGAGAAATATATATATATGATAGTGATATCTTTCTTACCTAAAGTGCTCTCCGTCGCGGGCGTGGTGAGTGAGGGCGGAGTGTGGCCTCACCAGGCGGCTCGCGCTGTTACACATTCACTAATGTGCGAATGTGGGCATTTATTTCACTCTTAATTGTATGATATTCACCAATTTTGTGTATAATATGTCACTGTTTTATCATACACTACAGGTGAGGCGACAGGAGGAGGGGGGGGGGGGTCAGAGAGAGAGCAGGTGGGGTCAGAGAGGGAGCAGATGGGGCCAGAGAGGGAGCAGATGGGGCCAGAGAGGGAGCAGGTGGGGTCAGAGAGGGAACAGGTGGGGTCAGAGAGGGAGCAGGTGGGGTCAGAGAGGGAGCAGGTGGGGCCAGAGAGGGAACAGGCGGGGTCAGAGAGGAAGCAGGTGGGGTCAGAGAGGGAGCAGGTGGGGTCAGAGAGGGAGCAGGTGGGGTCAGAGAGGGAGTAGGTGGGGTCAGAGAGGGAGCAGGTGGGGCCAGAGAGGGAACAGGTGGGGTCAGAGAGGGAGCAGGTGGGGTCAGAGAGGGAGCAGGTGGGGTCAGAGAGGGAGCAGGTGGGGTCAGAGAGGGAGCAGGTGGGGCCAGAGAGGGAACAGGTGGGGTCAGAGAGGGAGCAGGTGGGTCAGAGAGGGAGAGTGGGGTCAGAGAGGGAGTAGGTGGGGTCAGAGAGGGAGCAGGTGGGGCCAGAGAGGGAACAGGTGGGGTCAGAGAGGGAGCAGGTGGGGTCAGAGAGGGAGCAGGTGGGATCAGAGAGGGAGCAGGTGGGGTCAGAGAGGGAGCAGGTGGGGCCAGAGAGGGAACAGGTGGGGTCAGAGAGGGAGCAGGTGGGGTCAGAGAGGGAGCAGGTGGGGTCAGAGAGGGAGCAGGTGGGGCCAGAGAGGGAGCAGGTGGGGTCAGAGAGGGAACAGGGGGGGTCAGAGAGGGATCAGGTGGGGTCAGAGTGGGAGCAGGGGGGGTCAGAGAGGGGGAGCAGGTGGGGTCAGAGAGGGAGCAGGTGGGGTCAGAGAGGGAGCAGGTGGGGTCAGAGAGGGAGCAGGGGGGGTCAGAGAGGGAGCAGGTGGGGTCAGAGAGGGATGGTAGATGGAGACCAATTGGCGTGACCCCAGCAAGGATTCATCAAGCATATACGTATCCACTTACGAAACCTGTACATCTTTCTTCATTCATGGAAAGCTTTGTTTACATATAGTAAAACAGTTTACGAGCTTGGAAACGTCACATCCCAAGGTTATTATTGTTAAACAACCTCGTAGTGCTTTGGAGCTCATAAACTCTTCAACAAATATAAACAAAACTTCTCTAACTGGGGAAAGATGGACAGGTTTCGTAAGTAGTTGGATAAAATAACTTGATGACTCCTGGTCTGGTGGTGAGCAATGTTCCCGCCAGAGGCGCCGTCCTCACTTGACACGCCTGTATATTATTCGTTATTTTCACACACTCAAACAATGAGGCTTATTCGTTATCACTTTTGGCTAAACAATCACTAAAGTATAACTACAGTTCAACACTACCATCGTCACTAACGCGGTGAGGGACACCTGCCCGCGGGCACTTAACGAACACATCAACTGACATGCTTCCCCTATGACACCTGAGAGGGCACTGAGGCTTTTAGGGGCAGTTCGCTGGGCATTTTGAGGGCGGAGAGAGAGACCTCTGTCGGTAAAAATCATGAACTAAACATGTACTGAAAGACCCACTTTTCAGACCGCTGTTTTAACACTGACTACACCTGTTTCTCAGTGTACATACACGGGGAGCTTACTTTAGTCATAACCACATTCGTATACTGACATGTTCGTACATTTATATAATCTGTATACTGAGAAGTTCGTATTCTTACATGATGTACCAGTATACTGACATTAATTCACTGACACAACATTATAGTGACATATCTGTATACTGCTACCTAGATACACTCACATATCAGTATACTGCCATGTTAATACACTGACAAGATAGTAAACTTACATAGAGATCACAAAGACTCCAACGCATCGTATCGAAATCCATTCCCATTCATCAAGCCGAAGCCTAGCCTGACGCAGCCGAGGCTACAATACCCCCAATAGTTAAACCAATAGTGTTTCACGTTGTTTCATCCCCATAGTATTTTTATATTTTTTTATTTTTGTGCCCTTTGTCCTGTGTTTTATTTTGTTTTTGAAGAATTTCCGTATGAATAAATATTGGTTTATGTATTCTTTAAAGGTCGACTCTCAGTGCATGATGTTGAACCTCTTTATGTAGAGAAGTTCCCGTGGAAGAGTTTAACAGGTAGGACAGATTTTGTAGTGTTTATATATATATATATATATATATATATATATATATATATATATATATATATATATATATATATATATATATATATATATATATATATATATATATATATATATATATATTTGTTTGTTTAGCTGTCTCTATTACCAGTAATTTACATTTTATATATTTTTTTAAATATTACATTCGGGAAAAGCAGATTCCAATCCCGTGTTGATTACTGGTGGGGCCATAAATTTAATTAGGCTCACGATACGGCAAACACAGCGAGGTGGAGGACGGAGGCAATAACGCCTCGCTGGCGCTGTGTTCACCATGATATTGTGACTCTTTTATTCTGGTGTGTGATACTAGACTGTTGTTGTAGCTGGTTATGTAGCTGGTTATGTGCCTGGGTACATAATTGGTTACTAGGAGCTAGTGGTGCAGGTGGTGGTGCAACTAGTGGTGCTGGTGGTGGTGCAACTAGTGGTGCAGGTGGTGGTGCAACTAGTGGTGCAGGTGGTGGTGCAACTAGTGGTGCAACTAGTGGTGCAGGTGGTGGTGGTGCTAGTGGTGCAGGTGGTGATGCAGGTGGTGGTGCAACTTGTGGTGCAGGTGGTGTTGCAACTAGTGGTGCAGGTGGTGGTGCAACTTGTGGTGCAGGTGGTGTTGCAACTAGTGGTGCAGGTGGTGTTGCAACTAGTGGTGCAGGTGGTGGTGCAACTTGTGGTGCAGGTGGTGTTGCAACTAGTGGTGCAGGTGGTGTTGCAACTAGTGGTGCAGGTGGTGTTGCAACTAGTGGTGCAGGTGGTGGTGCAACTGGTGGTGTAGGTGGTGGTGGTGCTAGTGGTGCAGGTGGTGATGCAGGTGGTGGTGCAACTTGTGGTGCAGATGGTGTTGCAACTAGTGGTGCAGGTGGTGGTGCAACTTGTGGTGCAGGTGGTGTTGCAACTAGTGGTGCAGGTGGTGTTGCAACTAGTGGTGCAGGTGGTGGTGCAACTTGTGGTGCAGGTGGTGTTGCAACTAGTGGTGCAGGTGGTGTTGCAACTAGTGGTGCAGGTGGTGGTGCAACTGGTGGTGTAGGTGGTGATGCAACTAGTGGTGCAGGTGGTGGTGCAACTTGTGGTGCAGGTGGTGTTGCAACTAGTGGTGCAGGTGGTGGTGCAACTGGTGGTGTAGGTGGTGGTGGTGCTAGTGGTGCAGGTGGTGATGCAACTAGTGGTGCAGGTGGTGTTGCAGGTGGTGGTGCAACTTGTGGTGCAGGTGGTGTTGCAACTAGTGGTGCAGGTGGTGATGCAACTAGTGGTGCAGGTGGTGATGCAACTAGTGGTGCAGGTGGTGGTGCAACTAGTGGTGCAGGTGGTGGATGCAACTAGTGGTGCAGGTGGTGATTGCAACTAGTGGTGCAGGTGGTGTTGCAACTAGTGGTGCAGGTGGTGTTGCAACTAGTGGTGCAGGTGGTGATGCAACTAGTGGTGCAGGTGGTGATGCAACTAGTGGTGCAGGTGGTGTTGCAACTAGTGGTGCAGGTGGTGTTGCAACTAGTGGTGCAGGTGGTGTTGCAACTAGTGGTGCAGGTGGTGTTGCAACTAGTGGTGCAGGTGGTGATTGCAACTAGTGGTGCAGGTGGTGTTGCAACTAGTGGTGCAGGTGGTGTTGCAACTAGTGGTGCAGGTGGTGGTGCAACTAGTGGTGCAGGTGGTGATGCAACTAGTGGTGCAGGTGGTGATTGCAACTAGTGGTGCAGGTGGTGATTGCAACTAGTGGTGCAGGTGGTGTTGCAACTTGTGGTGCAGGTGGTGTTGCAACTAGTGGTGCAGGTGGTGTTGCAACTAGTGGTGCAGGTGGTGGTGTGCAACTAGTGGTGCAGGTGGTGATGCAACTAGTGGTGCAGGTGGTGGTGCAACTAGTGGTGCAGGTGGTGGTGCAACTAGTGGTGTAGGTGGTGATGCAACTAGTGGTGCAGGTGGTGATGCAACTAGTGGTGCAGGTGGTGATGCAACTAGTGGTGTAGGTGGTGATGCAACTAGTGGTGCAGGTGGTGATGCAACTAGTGGTGCAGGTGGTGATGCAACTAGTGGTGCAGGTGGTGGTGCAACTAGTGGTGCAACTAGTGGTGCAGGTGGTGGTGCAACTAGTGGTGCAGGTGGTGATGCAACTAGTGGTGTAGGTGGTGATGCAACTAGTGGTGTAGGTGGTGATGCAACTAGTGGTGCAGGTGGTGATAAAAATAGGAATCGCAAAGAAAAATTATCATCCAATTTCTTTGACTCGATTCAAGATGGCGCCCATAGAAAATGGAATATATCCACGAAAATGGAAGTTCTTCATGGGATATTGACTTAAATTATGCAAATCCGGATACGAAATGACCTTCATCAGTGGTGCGTCCCTGTGGATAAGGGCCGGATATTGTCCCTCTCTTCCGAACAGTCTTATAAATGGCAAAATGAATATGGATTATAAGGTAAATGGGGATAAATTAAGAGGATTAATGGAGTGCTATTTATTACTGATTTCGTTAGCCCATCTCAGTTCTGTTCGGAACAGTGTTACAGGGTATATATATATATATATATATATATATATATATATATATATATATATATATATATATATATATATATATATATATATATATATATATATATATATATATATATATATATATATATATGCGAACAAGCCTGAACGGTCTCCAGGCATATATGCAACTGAAAACTCAAACCCCAGAAGTGACTCGAACCCATACTGCCAGGAGCACTCTGCATCTGGTGTACAGGATCCATTAACCACTCGACCAATACGACCGGATAAAGAGGATGGTAGCCGAGGCTAATTTCCCATCCTCCCGCCGGCACTCTGATGAGTATATGGCAGGTTTTAAGTTCATGTCAACTAAGACCTTCTGTTCGATGGTACCCATGTAGAAGTTTGCAAACAGGAGGCCTAGGGGAGAACCCATGGCGACCCCATCTACTTGCTTATACATGTGCCCATCAGGGCTCAAGAAGGGTGCCTCTTTAGTACAAGCTTGGAGTAGTTTCCTTAGAATGTTTCCTGGTATGTCAAGAGGTAGTTGACATGAACTTAAAACCTGCCATATACTGCAGGTATGTTGACGACATTTTTACACAGGTACCTGATGTCAGACGTCTGCAGAAGCTGAAGGAGGCATTCGAGCGGTTCTGCGTTGAGTTTCACTTACGAGATGGAGAAAGATGGGAAGCTGCCCTTTCTAGATGTAACAGTCATGGAAAGGAGCGTAGGTTTCCACACTGCAGTCTACACTAAAGAAACAAACATAGGAATGTTGTCAACGCTTACGTCGACCGTGCTCTCAGCCACAGCTCAGGATGGAAGCAAGTCGATGAAGAACTATGTAGGGTAAGGCAGGTCCTAGTCAACAACGGCTTCTCCAATGGTTTCGTTGAAGACATCATACAAAGGAAGGTGAAACGCCATGCAACCTCAACATGGGGGGATACATAAGGGATAAACATAGGGGCTGCAGAAGGCTTATTGGCCCATACGAGGCATCTCCTATCTAAACACAAAGATTAATCCAGTGTAATTGGCCTGTTATGTTGGACATTGTCTTCTGTGTTGGCATCGATATGTTCTTGTCTTGTCCTTACTTATGTTCTTATAGTAAGGACAAGACAAGAACATATCGATGCCAACACAGAAGACAATGTCCAACATAACAGGCCAATTACATTGGATTAATCTTTGTGTTTAGATAGGAGATGCCTCGTATGGGCCAATAAGCCTTCTGCAGCCCCTATGTTTATCCCTTATGTATCCCCCCATGTTTTCACCTTCATTGTATTATCACCTGACCTAATGCGGGTATAAAATCAACTAGTATTGTAAGATCTGTTCACTTGAGAATGAACCATGGAGGTTCGAAACGTCGTGCAAATTATACATATAAGTGTAATACACTCTATAGTAAATCACTTCTTTTTTTTCACCTTAAAAGTACGAAAATGAGTTTTGGAGAACTCCTATTTCAATTAAGCCCTGATGCTAAGAAAATAGTTAGAGGGATAGAAGCCCTAAACCAGAAAATAATAAATACAGAATATGCGGTCATATTCAATGAAACATGTTTGAAAGAAAACCTGCTGCCAGTATACACCAATATATATATATATATATATATATATATATATATATATATATATATATATATATATATATATATATATATATATATATATATATATATATATATATATATATATTAGTATATTTTGGTAGCAGTCTTTCCTGTAGACATATATTATTAAATATGACCGAAAAAGTAAGATTAATAATTCTAACACGAATTTTCTCAATCTTTCGTACATTTCTTTTCACTGTTGGAGGTAAATCAAAAATCAATTCTCCAAAATTCATTTTTATTTCTAGTCTGACGCGACACGAGCGCGTTTCGTAAAACTTATTACATTTTCAAAGACTTTAGTTTACAAATACACAACTGAATAGAACTTACGCATCTCCGATTTTATATCTACATTTGAGTGAGGTGGATGGGGTGAGGTGGCATTAATAGGGTATTAATTTCATCAACACAAGACAGAACAAGAGGTGGTATTAATAGGGTATTAATTTCATTAATGTTGATGAAATTTCAACGGGAGGCATCTCCCGTCACGCAGGGTGCAGTCGCACCTCCACAGATCTCCAGTATCATCTATTGATACTGGTAATGGCTCAAAAGGGCCACCACTTACAGGCTATTCATGCCCGTGCCACCTTTTGGGTGGCTTAATCTTTATCAATCAATCAGTTCTATTCAGTTGTGTATTTGTAAACTAAAGTCTTTGAAAATGTAATAAGTTTTACGAAACGCGCTCGTGTCGCGTCAGACTAGAAATAAAAATGAATTTTGGAGAATTGATTTTTGATTTACCTCCAACAGTGAAAAGAAATGTACGAAAGATTGAGAAAATTCGTGTTAGAATTATTAATCTTACTTTTTCGGTCATATTTAATAATAATATATATATATATATATATATATATATATATATATATATATATATATATATATATATATATATATATATATATATATATATATATATATATATATATATGTGAACAAGCCTGAATGGTCCCCAGGACAATATGCAACTGAAAACTCACACCCCAGAAGTGACTCGAACCCATACTCCCAGAAGCAACGCAACTGGTATGTACAAGACGCCTTAATCCACTTGACCATCACGACCGGACAAAATGAGGTGATAGCCAAGGCTATTTGAACCACCCCACCGCCGGCACTCGGATAGTAATCTTGGGCATAGCATTTTACCAAATCACCTCATTCTTTGGGGCACACGTGAGGAACACAAATGCGAACAAGCCTGAATGGTCCCCAGGACAATATGCAACTGAAAACTCACACCCCAGAAGTGACTCGAACCCATACTCCCAGAAGCAACGCAACTGGTATGTACAAGACGCCTTAATCCACTTGACCATCACGACCGGACAAAATGAGGTGATAGCCGAGGCTATTTGAACCACCCCACCGCCGGCACTCGGATAGTAATCTTGGGCATAGCATTTTACCAAATCACCTCATTCTTTGGGGCACACGTGAGGAACACAAATGCGAACAAGCCTGAATGGTCCCCAGGACAATATGCAACTGAAAACTCACACCCCAGAAGTGACTCGAACCCATACTCCCAGAAGCAACGCAACTGGTATGTACAAGACGCCTTAATCCACTTGACCATCACGACCGGACAAAATGAGGTGATAGCCGAGGCTATTTGAAGTTTGTGAGGGTACCACCTCTGGTGCCAATGTGGTGACCCATAGCCTCGGAGAAGAAAATAAAAAGTATTCAGAGGAGACCTTGTGGTTTCTCACTGAACACTAATATTATCTTCTACCACCCCGATTCTTTTGTATGTACACACACATATATATATATATATATATATATATATATATATATATATATATATATATATATATATATATATATATATATGCCATAAATACAATAATCTGGAGAGCCTAATTAGAGAGACAATTAAAAGCCCAACTATAAGTTTAAGTATTATGTCTCTTGTTAATTCTCATTTCGCACAAGCTAATATTAATATGCAAATTTTATGCAGTTGCCTTCAAGCGTCGGAAACTGTGATAATAAAGTTAATGCTCTAGAGCTGACACTATGTGTAGGTGCCAGGGAGAACCACCACCACCACGGTGAACCACCACCACCACGGTGAACCACCACCACCACGGTGAACCACCACCACCACGGTGAACCACCACCACCACGGTGAACCACCACCACCACGGTGAACCACCACCACCACGGTGAACCACCACCACCACGGTGAACCATCACCACCACGGTGAACCACCACCACCACGGTGAACCATCACCACCACGGTGAACCACCACCACCACGGTGAACCACCACCACCACGGTGAACCACCACCACCACGGTGAACCACCACCACCACGGTGAACCACCACCACCACGGTGAACCATCACCACCACGGTGAACCACCACCACCACGGTGAACCACCACCACCACGGTGAACCACCACCACCACGGTGAACCATCACCACCACGGTGAACCATCACCACCACGGTGAACCACCACTACCACCACGGTGAACCACCACCACCACGGTGAACCACCACCACCACGGTGAACCACCACCACCACGGTGAACCACCACCACCACGGTGAACCACCACCACCAGGGTGAACCATCACCACCACGGTGAACCATCACCACCAGGGTGAACCATCACCACCACGGTGAACCACCACCACCACGGTGAACCACCACCACCACGGTGAACCTCCAGCTCCACGGTGAACCACCACCACCACGGTGAACCACCACCACCACGGTGAACCACCACCACCACGGTGAACCACCACCACCACGGTGAACCACCACCACCACGGTGAACCACCACCACCACGGTGAACCATCACCACCACGGTGAACCATCACCACCACGGTGAACCATCACCACCACGGTGAACCATCACCACCACGGTGAACCACCACCACCACGGTGAACCACCACCACCACGGTGAACCATCACCACCACGGTGAACCACCACCACCACGGTGAACCATCACCACCACGGTGAACCACCACCACCACGGTGAACCACCACCACCACGGTGAACCACCACCACCACGGTGGACCATCACCACCACGGTGAACCACCACCACCACGGTGAACCACCACCACCACGGTGAACCATCACCACCACGGTGAACCATCACCACCACGGTGAACCATCACCACCAGGGTGAACCACCACCACCAGGGTGAACCACCACCACCACGGTGAATCATCACCACCACGGTGAACCATCACCACCACGGTGAACCACCACCACCACCAGGGTGAACCACCACCACCACGGTGAACCACCACGGTGAACCACCACCACCACGGTGAACCATCACCACCACGGTGAACCACCACCACCACGGTAAACCACCACCACCACGGTGAACCATCACCACCACGGTGAACCACCACCACCACGGTGAACCATCACCACCGCGGTGAACCATCACCACGGTGAACCATCACTACCACGGTGAACCATCACCACGGTGAACCACCACCACCACGGTGAACCACCACCACCACGGTGAACCATCACCACCACGGTGAACCACCACCACCACGGTGAACCATCACCACCACGGTGAACCATCACCATCACGGTGAACCATCACCACGGTGAACCACCACCACCACGGTGAACCACCACCACCACGGTGAACCACCACCACCACGGTGAACCATCACCACGGTGAACCATCACCACCACGGTGAACCACCACCACCACGGTGAACCACCACCACCACGGTGAACCATCACCACCACGGTGAACCACCACCACCACGGTGAACCATCACCACCACGGTGAACCATCACCACCACGGTGAACCACCACCACCACGGTGAACCATCACCACCACGGTGAACCATCACCACCACGGTGAACCACCACCACCACGGTGAACCACCACCACCACGGTGAACCATCACCACCACGGTGAACCACGACCACCACGGTGAACCATCACCACCACGGTGAACCACCACCACCACGGTGAACCACCACCACCACGGTGAACCATCACCACCGCGGTGAACCATCACCACGGTGAACCATCACTACCACGGTGAACCATCACCACGGTGAACCACCACCACCACGGTGAACCACCACCACCACGGTGAACCATCACCACCACGGTGAACCACCACCACCACGGTGAACCATCACCACCACGGTGAACCATCACCATCACGGTGAACCATCACCACGGTGAACCACCACCACCACGGTGAACCACCACCACCACGGTGAACCACCACCACCACGGTGAACCATCACCACCACGGTGAACCATCACCACCACGGTGAACCACCACCACCACGGTGAACCACCACCACCACGGTGAACCATCACCACCACGGTGAACCACCACCACCACGGTGAACCATCACCACCACGGTGAACCATCACCACCACGGTGAACCACCACGGTGAACCATCACCACCACGGTGAACCATCACCACCACGGTGAACCACCACCACCACGGTGAACCATCACCACGGTGAACCATCACCACCACGGTGAACCATCACCACCACGGTGAACCACCACCACCACGGTGAACCATCACCACCACGGTGAACCACCACCACCACGGTGAACCACCACCACCACGGTGAACCACCACCACCACGGTGAACCATCACCACCACGGTGAACCATCACCACCACGGTGAACCACGACCACCACGGTGAACCATCACCACCACGGTGAACCACCACCACCACGGTGAACCACCACCACCACGGTGAACCATCACCACCACGGTGAACCACCACCACCACGGTGAACCACCACCACCACTGGTGAACCACCACCACCACGGTGAACCACGACCACCACGGTGAACCACCACCACCACGGTGAACCATCACCACCACGGTGAACCATCACCACCACGGTGAACCATCACCACCACGGTGAACCATCACCACCACGGTGAACCACCACCACCACGGTGAACCATCACCACCACGGTGAACCTCCAGCTCCACGGTGAACCACCACCACCACCACGGTGAACCATCACCACCACGGTGAACCATCACCACCACGGTGAACCATCACCACCACGGTGAACCACCACCACCATGGTGAACCACCACCTCCACGGTGAACCATCACCACCACGGTGAACCACGACCACCACGGTGAACCACCACCACCACCACGGTGAACCACCACCACCAGGGTGAACCACCACCACCACGGTGAACCATCACCACCACGGTGAACCACGACCACCACGGTGAACCACCACCACCACGGTGAACCACCACCACCATGGTGAACCACCACCACCACGGTGAACCATCACCACCACGGTGAACCACGACCACCACGGTGAACCACCACCACCACGGTGAACCACCACCACCACGGTGAACCATCACCACCACGGTGAACCACGACCACCACGGTGAACCACCACCACCACGGTGAACCACCACCACCACGGTGAACCACCACCACCACGGTGAACCACCACCACCACGGTGAACCACCACCACCACGGTGAACCATCACCACCACGGTGAACCATCACCACCACGGTGAACCATCACCACCACGGTGAACCACGACCACCACGGTGAACCACGACCACCACGGTGAACCACCACCACCACGGTGAACCACGACCACCACGGTGAACCACCACCACCACGGTGAACCACCACCACCACGGTGAACCACCACCACGGTGAACCAACACCACCACGGTGAACCACCACCACCACGGTGAACCACCACCACCACGGTGAACCACCACCACCACGGTGAACCACCACCACCACGGTGAACCACGGCCACCACGGTGAACCAACACCACCACGGTGAACCACCACCACCACGGTGAACCACCACCACCACGGTGAACCACCACCACCACGGTGAACCACCACCACCACGGTGAACCATCACCACCACGGTGAACCATCACCACCACGGTGAACCATCACCACCACGGTGAACCACCACCACCACGGTGAACCACCACCACCACGGTGAACCACCACCACCACGGTGAACCTCCAGCTCCACGGTGAACCACCACCACCACGGTGAACCACCACCACCACGGTGAACCACCACCACCACGGTGAACCACCACCACCACGGTGAACCACCACCACCACGGTGAACCACCACCACCACGGTGAACCATCACCACCACGGTGAACCATCACCACCACGGTGAACCATCACCACCACGGTGAACCATCACCACCACGGTGAACCATCACCACCACGGTGAACCACCACCACCACGGTGAACCACCACCACCACGGTGAACCATCACCACCACGGTGAACCACCACCACCACGGTGAACCATCACCACCACGGTGAACCACCACCACCACGGTGAACCACCACCACCACGGTGAACCACCACCACCACGGTGGACCATCACCACCACGGTGAACCACCACCACCACGGTGAACCATCACCACCACGGTGAACCATCACCACCACGGTGAACCATCACCACCAGGGTGAACCACCACCACCAGGGTGAACCACCACCACCACGGTGAATCCATCACCACCACGGTGAACCATCACCACCACGGTGAACCACCACCACCACCAGGGTGAACCACCACCACCACGGTGAACCACCACCACCACGGTGAACCACCACCACCACGGTGAACCACCACCACCACGGTGAACCACCACCACCACGGTGAACCACCACGGTGAACCACCACCACCACGGTGAACCATCACCACCACGGTGAACCACCACCACCACGGTGAACCACCACCACCACGGTGAACCATCACCACCACGGTGAACCACCACCACCACGGTGAACCATCACCACCACGGTGAACCATCACCACGGTGAACCATCACTACCACGGTGAACCATCACCACGGTGAACCACCACCACCACGGTGAACCACCACCACCACGGTGAACCATCACCACCACGGTGAACCACCACCACCACGGTGAACCATCACCACCACGGTGAACCATCACCATCACGGTGAACCATCACCACGGTGAACCACCACCACCACGGTGAACCACCACCACCACGGTGAACCACCACCACCACGGTGAACCATCACCACGGTGAACCATCACCACCACGGTGAACCACCACCACCACGGTGAACCACCACCACCACGGTGAACCATCACCACCACGGTGAACCACCACCACCACGGTGAACCATCACCACCACGGTGAACCATCACCACCACGGTGAACCACCACCACCACGGTGAACCATCACCACCACGGTGAACCATCACCACCACGGTGAACCACCACCACCACGGTGAACCACCACCACCACGGTGAACCATCACCACCACGGTGAACCACGACCACCACGGTGAACCATCACCACCACGGTGAACCACCACCACCACGGTGAACCACCACCACCACGGTGAACCACCACCACCACGGTGAACCATCACCACCACGGTGAACCATCACCACCACGGTGAACCACGACCACCACGGTGAACCATCACCACCACGGTGAACCACCACCACCACGGTGAACCACCACCACCACGGTGAACCATCACCACCACGGTGAACCACCACCACCACGGTGAACCACCACCACCACGGTGAACCACCACCACCACGGTGAACCACCACCACCACGGTGAACCACCACCACCACGGTGAACCATCACCACCACGGTGAACCATCACCACCACGGTGAACCATCACCACCACGGTGAACCATCACCACCACGGTGAACCACCACCACCACGGTGAACCATCACCACCACGGTGAACCTCCAGCTCCACGGTGAACCACCACCACCACCACGGTGAACCATCACCACCACGGTGAACCATCACCACCACGGTGAACCATCACCACCACGGTGAACCACCACCACCATGGTGAACCACCACCACCACGGTGAACCATCACCACCACGGTGAACCACGACCACCACGGTGAACCACCACCACCACCACGGTGAACCACCACCACCAGGGTGAACCACCACCACCACGGTGAACCATCACCACCACGGTGAACCACGACCACCACGGTGAACCACCACCACCACGGTGAACCACCACCACCATGGTGAACCACCACCACCACGGTGAACCATCACCACCACGGTGAACCACGACCACCACGGTGAACCACCACCACCACGGTGAACCACCACCACCACGGTGAACCATCACCACCACGGTGAACCACGACCACCACGGTGAACCACCACCACCACGGTGAACCACCACCACCACGGTGAACCACCACCACCACGGTGAACCACCACCACCACGGTGAACCACCACCACCACGGTGAACCATCACCACCACGGTGAACCATCACCACCACGGTGAACCATCACCACCACGGTGAAGTACGACCACCACGGTGAACCACGACCACCACGGTGAACCACCACCACCACGGTGAACCACGACCACCACGGTGAACCACCACCACCACGGTGAACCACCACCACCACGGTGAACCACCACCACGGTGAACCAACACCACCACGGTGAACCACCACCACCACGGTGAACCACCACCACCACGGTGAACCACCACCACCACGGTGAACCACCACCACCACGGTGAACCACGACCACCACGGTGAACCAACACCACCACGGTGAACCACCACCACCACGGTGAACCACCACCACCACGGTGAACCACCACCACCACGGTGAACCACGACCACCACGGTGAACCAACACCACCACGGTGAACCACCACCACCACGGTGAACCACCACCACCACGGTGAACCACCACCACCACGGTGAACCACGACCACCACGGTGAACCATCACCACCACGGTGAACCACGACCACCACGGTGAACCATCACCACCACGGTGAACCACCACCACCACGGTGAACCACCACCACCACGGTGAACCACCACCACCACGGTGAACCACCACCACCACGGTGAACCACCACCACCACGGTGAACCATCACCACCACGGTGAACCACCACCATCACGGTGAACCACCACCACCACGGTGAACCATCACCACCACGGTGAACCATCACCACCACGGTGAACCATCACCACCACGGTGAACCACCACCATCACGGTGAACCACCACCACCACGGTGAACCACCACCACCACGGTGAACCACCACCATCACGGTGAACCACCACCATCACGGTGAACCACCACCACCACGGTGAACCACCACCATCACGGTGAACCACGACCACCACGGTGAACCACCACCACCACGGTGAACCACCACCACCACGGTGAACCACCACCACCACGGTGAACCATCACCACCACGGTGAACCACCACCACCACGGTGAACCACCACCACCACGGTGAACCACCATCACCACGGTGAACCACGACCACCACGGTGAACCACCACCACCACCGAGAACCACCACCACCACGGTGAACCACCACCACCACGGTGAACCACCACCACCACGGTGAACCACCACCACCACGGTGAACCACCACCACGGTGAACCACCATCACCACGGTGAACCACCACCACCACGGTGAACCACCACCACGGTGAACCACCACCACGGTGAACCACCACCACCACCGAGAACCACCACCACCACCACCACGGTGAACCACCACCACCACCGAGAACCACCACCACCACGGTGAACCACCACCACCACCGAGAACCACCACCACCACGGTGAACCACCATCACCACGGTGAACCACCACCACCACGGAGAACCACCACCACCACACTCCACAAAATTATCAAAACCGCATCTCAACATATTTAAAATCAAGTTGCCTGTTCAGATCTTAAGAATCGTGAAGGTTGCAAAAGTTAAATATTCCCTTCCTCTCAATGAACCGCTTGCAACAAGTCTTTTATCGAATAAAAATCCAATTCCGGTACAAAAGCCCCTTTTGTATCGCAGTGTTATCTGCTCTACGAATTTCACACTTGCGCTGTATTCCCCATGAGTCATATTTCAACCCGTGTCCCATCTGCTTGGTAAATGGCTTCTCTCAGCGACACGAAGCCTTCTCAGCTAACACCTCCTTCATCCCCCTCCACACGCACCACTCAAACCCCCAACTTCTCACAACACAACCTCTCAGTCCATAACTTCTCATCTCACAACCTCTCACCTCACAACCTCTCACCTTACAACCTCTCGGTCCAGTCTCTCACCTCACAACCTCTCACCCAACTCCCACCCATATAACTTAATCAATCATATGGAAATAATCAACAGAATATTTAACATAAACTAAAGTGTTTGTGTCTTACCTTAAGACGAATATTAAGGAACATTTCCTTACCAGAGGAGTCAAAACACAACACCTTTGCTTAAGCTTAAACGTAAAAAACTGCAACGGTTTCGCCTTACCAGAAACGTAAAAAATGCATCGGTTTTCTCTAACCAGAATCCTACAAACCCAAGCAACCCGCATACAGTCAGTCGTCAGCTGTCCTCCCGGGCGTTCCCAACGTCACTAAACTGGTGTACTAATTTGCCCTAACCTAACTAACTCGAGGACCCAAGAACGGAAAACGGAACATCATGTCAATTTCGCGAGCTGCCATTTTGTTTGGTGTATATCAGATTTTGGCCTTAGGTAAAGTATACGTCAAAATACGTTGTGCTATCATGACGGATTGCAATCATTGCTGCTGAAAAGAAAATGTCAGTATTATGGCGCTTTAATTTTAAATTAGTGTCTCGTTGGTAGTGGATTGAGTGAATCCTTTAACAACGTAAAGTATTGGACGGACGAATCAAGCAAAATATGTCTGATTTTCTTCACTAATAACACAAACATTGGCATTACTATGTCATTTTACAAAAATAAAAATAAAAACATACATAGGATCATTTTACAGAGTTTACCTTCATATTGTAGTGGATGATTTTGATCCATCCTCCTGTTTTGGCAGTACTGATCGTAACGATGAGGACCATAGTATATATACCGACGTACAACGGAATTAGAAAAGTATAATTCTGAGTTATTGATTTGGACAAACCGGAAAACTATTTATTACTTGTGTTGCTTTGAGAAAGTAAACTACCCTTACCTAACCTTCCTAGACCTAATACACGATATCTGAGGCCTAATATAGTACATATGTGTGCTATACTAGGCCTAGCAAAATTTAAGTTTGTTTTTAAGCGTCCTGCTCTAATCATTAAACAACACTGCTCTAATTATAAACAAAACTGCTCTAATCATTCACCAACACTGCTCTAATCATTCACCAACACTGCTCTAATCATTCACCAACACTGCTCTAATAATTCACCAACACTGCTCTAATAATTCAACAACACTACCCTAATCATACAACAACACCGCTGTAATCATACAACACCAACAGTTCTCTAAAAATACAACAACATCATTACAACAATTCCAAACATGCTACAACCATACACATATTATATATGTGTATATATATAATTATATATACTTATATGTATGTAATTAACGCCCTTCAGGCGCTCTACTCATCACCTGCCTGTCTCTAGACGAATATTATTGAGGAAATCACTAGAGCAGGACGGGGGATCGAACCAGCGTCCTGGGAATGTGTCTAATACTCAAGAGTATATTCTGATTATACAACACACAACTTTGAACTACAAAGGTAAGACTTAGAGCTACGAGGTTAAGACTTAGAGCTACAAAGTTAAGACTTAGAGCTACAAAATTAAGACTTAGAGCTGCAACGTTAAAAGTCTTATGAATGCATTCTCACAGCTGAAACTTTAAGTCTTACAGCTACTACGGCTAGTTTTAGAGATATAACGTAAAGCCTTTCATGTATTCAATGGAACAATCAAGTTTTACATGTATACAATGGGAACCATCATGTCTTACGTGTATACAATAGGACAATTGCGGCCCAATCGCATTTTACTTTTTTTTTTGTGTCGGGTATTCGGCAAAGTGTTCCGCGTTCGTCCACTCTTTCTCTCGCATTTTGACTTTTCCGCTGGATTCCTCACCCCAAGAATATTTCTTCCATTGCTTTGACTTCCTCTCTTCTCTAGCCTGAAGACCCAATCACTTGCACTTTACCAATCCGTTCCATTAGTCTTATATACACACAGCAACAACAAAAATCTGTCTTGAAAGCCTATCTTGAAAACACCTCCATCTACAGAGTACTGTCTTCAAAACATTTTCATTTACGAAAATTTGTCTTCAAAATTAATTCTTCCACAAAAGTCTGTTGATGAGTGAAAGATGTACAGGTTTCGTAATTGAATGCGTTATTTCTTGATGAGTTCTGGTCCTGAGCACCACGTTGTTAAGGTCAGCATAGGAGAGCGTTGACGAAATCTCCGCCAATGAGGCTAGCGAACTCATAACCTCATGCTCCTTTTTTAACGTAAAAAATAACGCCCTCATACTTTTTTTTTACCGTCAAAACATCAAACTCATACTCCTTTTTAGCGTTGAAAACAGCTACCTTATACTCATGTTTTAACATAAAAAATAGCGACCTCATACTTCATTCTAGTGTAACATAAATTACATGTTTAACTTTCAATTGGATTTTATTTATACAAAACACAGCCTGAGGTAGCATACGTAAGATTAAGGTTTCAACTAGAGTATTTGGGCCTGTGAACCTTGATAACGACCCTTCATCATCCAACGAGTCGTGATAGAGCGATTTTCTCGCGTTGTTCCCTTGTTAAGCTGTTTAGAAAGCCTCTTGATATCTTTCCCTTCACTTATCATGCTTTCTGGCCGCGAGCTGTCGCTCCCACTGCAGCGCCTCCCCCATCCCCCTTTATCCCCTCACCCCCCCTTCCCCTCTAATTCCTCTCCCCCTCTCATTTCTCTCCCATCTCCTTCCTTACCCCCTCCCCGTCTCCTTCCTCGCCTACTCCCCCTCTCTTTCCTCACCCCTCCACCTCTCCTTCCTCAACCCTCCCCCCCTTCTCCCCTCCCTCCACTCTTTCCTCACGCCCTCCCCCACTCCTTCCTTGCCCCCTTCCCCCTTTCCTTTCACACAGAAGAGTATAACCCTCCCTCCCCTCCTCCCAGGTCCGAGATTCACGCACACAGACGAGTTTTATATCTCTCTGTGTTTGAGGAATTTTGCGGCAGTAATATTACAGCTCTTAACTACACATAACCACTGCTCGTATCTTAGCAGTTTACGATCGGCAGGGATGGAAAATGGGGTTTGGAGAGGGTTACATCTCAACACATCTAACCTATAAACTAACTCTAAATCTAGTACAATTTTCAGTTGATTTAAGAAAAAACTTCAATGTTTCGGCTGGTATCCAACACTACAGACAAGGGCTTAGGGGGAACCGAATCGCATGCCATTCGATCCCTCCAAACCAAATGCAGCAAAAATATAAGTTTTTGTCTGATCCATTGTCGAGCACAAGTCTGTCTCTACAATACAAACAAGGGAGAGGTGAAAGATGAGAATTGTTTGGTTGGGACGTTGCTGTGTGTTTGTGTTGTATCAATATAGGGCTCTATTTGTATATTCCTTTCATTTTTTGTCTTGTGTCTCAAATTGTGATATAACTCTCTGTCTCTATGTCTGTCTATCTGTCTCTGATATCAAGGCGAATACCTATTAAAATTTAGTTCTTCAAAGTTCTTATCGTATGGATGGTAATAAGAGTAAGAGTCTTCCCCGCCCAGGCCAGGATTAACCAAGCATTTACGCAACCACTTACGAAACCTTTACATCTCACCTAAATAGCGGTGGCTTTGTTTACACTTATTAAACAGTTTATGAGCTCTGAACTATTACGAGGTTGTTTATACCAATAATAACCTCGGATTGAGAAGTTTCGAAACTCGTAAACTATTTAACAATTTGTAAACAGAGTCGCCATGATTAAGCAAATATGTACAGGTTGCGAAAGTGGTTGTGTAAATGTTTGATGATTCCTGGCCTGGGACTCTAATGCACTGTTTTGTCATTTACGGCACAATGTGTATCTGGCAGATTGGTGTAATGCAAAAGAAATTAGTTTCAAACAGATTGTTTATTAATATAAATGTAATTGATTTGAGCCTAATTAGATATAAAATTAATACATATATGTAAGCTCAGGTTCGTATAAAACTGATCAATTTTAAGTTTCTGGTGTTGACCTTTTGAAGTGTAGTGCCTCGCTGATGTCGAATCTCCTGCTATCGCTGTATTTATCGATGATTTCTGTGTTGCTTGTTAAGATTTCTCTGGTGATGGTCTGGTTGTGAGAAGCCCTGTTGTTTGTGCATAGTTAATCACCTAGAAAGAGATGTTGTTGTCTTGCCTATATACCGGTTTTAAAGATCATGTTCTGTGATAATGAAACACTTGTTCACTGAGAATTATAATGTAGTATTTCCTTGTAAAACTTATGTATATATGATTTATATTGTATTTTCTTAAATAAAGATAAAAAAAAAGACCATAACACAGCAGTTGCAACATCAGGATCTGCGGGTTGGTACAAGAATTCAACCAACTACGAACCACTTATTTTGATGAAAGGGAGCAGTAGAGCAACAGAAGTACACTTACATCGCATCAGGCTTGGATACCCATGTGCATGGGAAATAGGCTTACAGGTTCCGGTAGATGAGAGGAAATGTCAGCACTGTGGAGAAATGCCCAACAGACCACTGGAACATTATCTAACACAGTGCACAGTTACAAACCCATTAAGATTTCAACTTAGAATCAACAGAGCAGAAGAAGTTGTTAAACACATGGAGCAAAATCTTTCTGAAGCGACCATACGAGTCATAAATACTCATACTCCGCCCAAGTAAAACAGAAACAAGCAACACCTAGTGGGCCAGCCAGAGGCTTAGGGCCCGCGCAGGAATATCCCTGCAAAAAAAACAAAAAACTCTATATATGTTCCGTTTGTAGTTTCTAAAGACATTTGTAAAATTGCTTTCAAAGTATTAAAAAATATCAGAATCATCTATAGAAAAAACAATACTAAAACAAAACATGGCTGCAATAGATAGAAAATTTCAGAATATCAAAGTCAATTATATCATCCAATGTAACGTGTGAACCGAATCTAAAAAAAAAAAATTAAAATCTGTAGAGGGGAGGCGTTGCCATGATATAGATTGAAAATCATTGTTCCCAATTCAAATTATTAACAAAATTATTTGTTCCAACAGCTGCAAAATTGCCTGGCGAAGGACCATATTATGACACCTGTTGGATGAGATATCTAGGCATTCCACATTTGTTGGTTGGGCTAGCTAGGCATTCCACACCTGTTGGAGTGACTAGCTAGGAATTCCACATCTGTTGGATGGGCTAGCTAGGAATTAAGTCGCGTCCTGGACTGGTGGTGAGCAGACGTGTTTGTCGTGGCTCTCGGCTAGCTTGTTGGCTGATGAGCCTGTAGCCTCACTTGTGAGGTTAATGTTGGGAAATGTGCCATCGTGGGCTCCTACTCACCTAAACTGGACTTGAGCGGAAAGAGTCTGTTGGACTCAAGTTCAGTTGTAACACTGATTATGTGACCTTGTCTGTACACGATCTTCAATGTGGTACAGATAAAGATGGAGGAATTGTTTAGTTTCCATCCACTGCCAGGAAACAGAGTGGTGGTGAAATTTGAAAACAGTTTGACGTTTTCTGAGTTTCTGAAGAAGTATAATAATGACCTTATCAGTTTGCCTAATGGGAAAGGGTCGGTGCAAGTGATTAATTTGAGCAAGACGTTTACATATGTTTCTGTGAAAGATGCGCCGTTTGAAAATGGAACTATTACTCACATATTTGAATAATATGGGAAAATGGACAATGTTCGTTTCAATAAATATACTTTTGGAGCAGGCAAGGGATTTTTCAATGGTACAAGAACAGTGAAAATGGAATTTCACCGTAATATTCCTTCATGGGTGTCCTTGCAGGTCAATGTATTAAATTTATCTATAATAGACAACTGAAAACTTGTTTGAAGTGTGGGGCGTACTGGTCGTACTAGCTGCTGCCTGCCAGGTGGAGGCAATAGAACATATCAACATTTTTGGTGAACATGACTTTCCGCCATTACTGGAGGACAGTGAACCTGAGCATGAATCCACTGAGGTAAATGCTGCAGTTCCAGGTGGGATGGATGAAGTAACCCAAATAGTTATGAAATAAGTGGATGAAATAACCCAAGAGGACGGGTTGGAACGGTGGGGTGGATGAAGTAACCCAAAACTCTGTTCATGAAACGTCTGTGGAAGTGTCTCCCAGTGCGAGTGAGGACGGTGTAGGCGCCACTGTTCTGGACGCTATATCTGCTGTCATCGAACCTGGTGAGAGTGAGGTAAGCCAGGACAATTCGGTATTGTAGGGAATAAAATAAAAAAATAATCAATTACTCAATAACAAAACTATTATAATTGTGTGTGATAAAATAAATATTATACATCGGTAATAATGATAGAAAATATGTTAGTGTAATGCTACAATATCGTAGTAACGATCTTACAGTGGAAGTAGTGCAAGATTAGTGTTCGAAAGTCTTAAAACTTTCTCCTTGCTGGAAGCCGAGACGACGACCTCTGATCTCGACTTTCCACCTGTTTTCTCCCAAGTTGGAATCAGATTATTCCTTGTTATCATCCAGTCCACTTCCCAAGTTCCGACAAACCAGCGCCAGGATTCATCAAGCCTTTATGCATCCCTTCCGAAACCTGTGCATCTTTCCCCATTCATGGCGGCTTTGTTTACATTTATTATACAGTTTATGAGCTCCGTAGCACTATGAGGTATAGCACTTGGAAGGGTTATGAGGAGAAGGAGATGGGATATGAGGACAAGGAGCTGGGATATGAGGACAAGGAGATGGGATATGAGGACAAGGAGATGCGATATGAGGACAAGCAGATAGGATATGAGGACAAGAAGCTAGGATATGAGGACAAGGAAGTTGGTTATGAGGACAAGGAGCTGGTATATGAGAACAAAGAGCTGGGATATGAAGACAAGGAGCTGAGATATAAGGGCAAGGAGCTGGGATAAGGACAAAGAGCTGGTAGTTGAGGACAAATTAAGCTGTGACATGAGGACAAGGAACTGGGATATGAGGACAAGGAGCTGGTATATGAGGACAAAGAGCTGGGGTATGATGACAAGGAGCTGGGGTATGTGAACAAGGAGCTGGGATGTGAGGACAAAGCTGGGATATGAAGA
>NC_091189.1:16860680-16880680 GCF_040958095.1 Procambarus clarkii
TTCAAAATGCCCACGAACTGCCCCTAAAAGCCTCAGTGCCCTCTCAGCTGTCACAGGGGAAGCACGTTAGTTGATGTGTTCGTTAAGTGCCCGCGGGCAGTTGTCCCTCACCGCGTTAGTGACGATGGTAGTGTTGAACTGTAGTTATACTTTAGTGATTGTTTAGTCAAAAGTGATAAATGAATTGGCCTCTTTGTTTGAGTGTGTGAAAATAACGAATAATATACAGGCGTGTCAAGTGAGGACGGCGCCTCTGGCGGGAACATTGCTCACCACCAGACCAGGAGTCATCAAGTAATATTGTCCAACTACTTATGAGTCTGGCCCTAGCTTCGGTAAGGGGCGGACGTGTTGCATCGGCGCTCCAGCAGTTTGGTGTTGTTTGCCCGTTTCGGCCGGTTGGGGGCGGGTGTGTCTCTGCTCGCCTGTGCTGACGTGGCGTTACGATGGGGGTCCCTCTACCCCCAGTCGTCCGGGCTCAGTCTGTGGGACTAGAGTTCTCTGTGCGGGCTGGTTACCCGGAGATTGCCCTGGCTTGTGAAATGCTCTCTGTCCCTGTGTTTGCGATTTATGGGGTCGAGTTGGTAACGGCCCGTAGGGCAATTGTGAAGTTTGCAGAGGAGGTGGCGTATCGCGATTTTCTCCGGCGATACGAGGGGCGGACTCTGCCCCTGCCGGATGGTGCGGGCACTGTCACCCTCTCGGATAGAAGTGGTGCACTTACTTACATCAGTGTGCATGGGGCTCCCTTGGAGTTTCCAGAGGCTCTGCTACGGCGGTATTTCGGGCGGTTTGGCGCAGTTGTTAGTGTGAGAGTGAACGTGGTGTCTTCTAGTCCTCTTAAGGGTGTGCGGTCTAACATTCGCACCCTGGGCATGAGACTCCGGGCGGATATTCCGTCCTCTGTGCGCCTTATGGGGTACAACGTTCGGGTGTTTTACGCCCGTCAGCCGCGGACGTGTTATCGTTGTGGTCTTTTGGGCCATCAGGCTGCTGACTGTTCTGCGCCTCCTGTTGCACCAGTGAATCTCTTCAGTGAGGAGGATTTTCCGCCCCTTCCTGTGGGGGATGATTCGGTGGGTATGGACGTCTCTTCGGCTGAGGAGGTGCCCTCTGTAGCAGCTGTTGCTCCGCCTGTTGCGCCCCCTGTTGTTGCCGCATCTCCTCCGGAGGTTGGGTCCTCGCCTAGTGCTCCAGCTGGTGTCCCTGAGCCTCTTCCGCCTGCCGTTTGCTCGGACCTCTCGTCTTCCAGTTCTTCCTCTGCTGTGTCTGTCCCGGTCCCTGCGCCCTCGCCGTCTGTTCCGGCTGTGCTGGGAGCTGAGGTGGTTCCGGCATTCCCTCCTGTGCCTGGCCTGGTGCCCCGTGTGGTTGAGGAGGCTGCCGTGCTGCGGCGTGCGTCGGTTCGCTCGGTTGGTGCTGCGCGGGTCGCTGAGTCTGCCTCCGGGTCTGATGATGTGCGGCCCGAGCCTAAGCGTTCCCGGCGTTCTTCTGCGTGGGCTGATGTTGGCGAATTCGACGAGTGTCGTCCTTCCGTTGACGGTGGAGTGGCTCCGGATGTGGTGCACACTACGGTGGTGGCGGAGGTACACTTGCCTGAGGATGCCGGTGCCGGCGTTTCGGCCTCAACCTCTGGTCCGGTGTCAGAGGGTCCTGCTTCAGGTGCGTTGCCTGCGTCGGATGGCTCCGGTTCTTCGTGGGCGGTGGTTCCCCCTGCTGTAGTTGGTGGTGAGCGGGGTGGCCTGGTAGTGATGTTGAGAAAGGATGCTCGCTCTGGATGTTCTGTGGCCCCTTCCTCGTTACCCGTTTCCTCGGCAGCGGTCTTGCCGCCTCTTCCGTTTCCTGCAGTCCCTTCCGTGTCTCCTGCGGTATCCGTGGAAGTGCTATCGTCTCGGCGTCCGACACCTGCTCCGATGACGAAGGCGTGGCAGGCTCGGCGACCCTTGTCCGCTTCTCCGGTGTCATCTGCTTCCTCGAAGGGCGTGGTTGGCGCTCCCCAGCCTCGTTATGCGACTTGCGTCAGTGACCTTAGGCATTGGCCGATGCCGCCAGATATAGATGTTCCTGAGTTTATGATACCCGCTCGAGCGCGGGGGGTCGAAAACCCTACCGACCTTGACGATCTAGTCTGGGAAGCTTACAAGGCGAAATATCCTCATGATCTTTTCCCGGAGAAGTACATTTCTCACGAGGTTCCTCGCAAGTGATTTCTATGTATTTTGTGTTGCCTGGTTGTGGGGTGTGTATGTGAGTGGGTGGGGTGGGTATTGTTTCCCGGTTCCTGCGTGCTCCGGTTTGTATTGTGGGTTTTCTTGTATGGCTAGTGGGGGGGTGTGCGGTTCCTGTGCGTTTGTGTGTTCGGTTGTGGATGTCGTGTGCGCTTGCTTGTCATATTGTGTGCCCTTCAGGCTGTTGGGGTGTGCTCTTTGTTATGTGTGCATTATGTGTTTGGGGTGTTAGCAGACTTGTTTTGTCTGTTTCTCGCCTCTATGCTTCCCTTATGTTTGTATTACGCTGTGTTTATATTTGTTATGTTTGTATATGCATTTTTTGTTTTGTGGTCAGCCCTTCTGGCTGGTCTTCTTCTTGATTTGTTCCTTTGTCATTGTTCATGTGTGTGCTTTGTTCTTTTGTTCTATGTTATATTTGTTCTGTTTTTATTGTACATTATACGCATGCTTGCATGTAAAAATAAAAAAAAAAAAAAAAAAAAAAACTTACGAAACCTCTCCATCTTTCCCCAGTTAGAGCAGCTTTGTTTACATTTGTCGAAGAGTTTATGAGCTCCAAAGCACTACGAGGTTGTTTATAACAATAATAACCTTGGGTTGTGACGTTTCCAAGCTCGTAAACTGTTTTAATATATGTAAACAAAGCCTCCATGATTGAAGAAAGATGTACAGGTTTCGTAAGTGGTTACGTATATGCTTGATGATCCAGGCCCAGCTGGAGCCTGCTGACTCCACTTGCGCCTGTGACCCCCCTCCCACCTGCTCCTGTGACCCCAAACTAACACCTGTGACCCCATACTAACGCCTGTGACCCCATACTAACACCTGTGACCCCCATACTAACACCTGTGACCCCCCATACTAACACCTGTGACCCCATACTAACACCTGTGACCCCATACTAACGCCTGTGACCCCATACTAACACCTGTGACCCCCATACTAACACCTGTGATCCCATATTAACGCCTGTGACCCCATACTAACGCCTGTGACCCCCATACTAACGCCTGTGACCCCATACTAACGCCTGTGACCCCATACTAACGCCTGTGACCCCATACTAACGCCTGTGACCCCATATTAACGCCTGTGACCCCCCATACTAACACCTGTGACCCCATACTAACACCTGTGACCCCATACTAACGCCTGTGACCCCATACTAACGCCTGTGACCCCATACTAACGCCTGTGACCCCACACTAACGCCTGTGACCCCATACTAACGCCTGCGACCCCATACTAACGCCTGTGACCCCATACTAACGCCTGTGACCCCATACTAACGCCTGTGACTCCATACTAACGCCTGTGACCCCATACTAACGCCTGTGACCCCATACTAACGCCTGTGACCCCATACTAACGCCTGTGACCCCATACTAACGCCTGTGACTCCATACTAACGCCTGTGACCCCCATACTAACGCCTGTGACCCCATACTAACGCCTGTGACCCCATACTAACCCCTGTGACCCCACGTGCTCCCGTGACCTACCTGCTCCTGTAAACCCATCTAAACTATGACTCCAGACGCCCGTGACCTCTCGTCGTCTTAGGTAAGTACAAATATATTATATATTCTTTTCATAATAACTTCATTTGCCTATACAAGGGGCAGTGAATCCACCCCTATCACCATCTTATATAATCCAGCCCATCCTTCTGTTTTGGTAGTACTTATAGTAGCGATGAAGACCATAGTACATATACGGACATACAACGCAGTTAGAAAGTAGAAATCGGTACTATTGAAATTGGACAAACCGGAAAAGATTTTATATTTATGTTGCAAAGACAAATTAAACTACCCTAACCTAACGTTATTAGGCCAAATACACGATATCTGAGGCCTAATATAGTACATATGTGTGTTCTACTAGGCCTAAGAATATTTTTTTATTTTTTAGCTGCATTTTTTTCAGACTCAATAAAGTGAATAGTTACAAAATTCTACTATCTAATTATTTTGACCGTCAATGTTTGTACTATGGTGCCCATAGTTACAAGAACTGCTATCTAAACAGGAAGATGGGGTTGTATAATCATCATATAACCGTCAAATGATACATTTGACGGTTATATGAGTCTTGAGTTTGAACAACGAACCGTCAAATGATACATTTGACGGTTATATGAGTCTTGAGTTTGAACAACGAACCGTCAAATGATACATTTGACGGTTATATGAGTCTTGAGTTTGAACAACGAACCGTCAAATGATACATTTGACGGTTATATGAGTCTTGAGTTTGAACAACGAACCGTCAAATGATACATTTGAGTCTTGAGTTTGAACAACGAACCGTCAAATGATACATTTGAGTCTTGAGTTTGAACAACGAACCGTCAAATGATACATTTGAGTCTTGAGTTTGAACAACGAACCGTCAAATGATACATTTGAGTCTTGAGTTTGAACAACGAACCGTCAAATGATACATTTGAGTCTTGAGTTTGAACAACGAAACTGTTGGTGCATTTTGGGAGTTGAGAGACCAACCCGTCCTCAGACCACTCAAGTGGACGAACAGTCTCATTTTTACTACGGGCTCACCATAGCCCGTGCTACTAGGAACTTATTGTTCCAGGTAGCGAATCTTTAACAACAACAACAGCCTCATTTTTAACGGATTGGTCGATTCTGTAAAAATATACGACGTATTTAATGAGAATTTCGACACCATTTCACTCACATCATAACAACGAAATTTTCTACAAAACTGTCGTAATCTCATAGTTTTTTTATTTGATGAGAATCAGTGTTTTGTATTACTATAAAATACTAGTTTTTTTTGTTTGAGTTATTCTTTTATCATGGGTCCAATTCCCGTTTTCTGCGGTCCCGCCACACTATAGCCACTAATGGAGATTATGAGGCTAGAATGAATGGAAAATTTATAACAGGTACTTTGCGCTGGTTCCGAGGATCAGCGTCTCCTAGGCCCGGTCTTCGACAAGGAAGGGGGGGGAGGGGGAGCTGATATGGAAAATTTGTTTACTGAGAATTATATAAAATATATATATAAATGTAATAATTTTCCCTGTAAATTAATGTAAATATAATCTCCATTTTTTGTAAATCATTTAAAGAAAAATAAGTATACCATTCAGGGGTTTTAAAGATCATGTTCTCTGATAATGAAACACTTGTTCACTGAGAATTATAATGTAATATTGCCTTATAAAACTTAGGTATATATGATTTATATTGTATTTTCTTAAATAAATGTAAAAAAGTATATTGGAGAGATTCAAGCTTAACTAAACAAGAAATAGTGAAATTTTTGGAACGGTATGGGAAAGAATAAATAATTCACTTAATGCTGACAACACGAGAAGCTACCAGGGTCAGCATTCATCAAGCATTTACCCAACCACTTACGAAACCTGTACATCTCTCCCTAATCATGGCGGCTTTGTTTATATTAAAAAGATTATGAGCTTCGTAACTTCACAACTCAAGGTTATTATATACAACCTCGCTGTGTTTCTGACCACAAACTATTTAATAAATGTAAACAAAGCTACCATGGTTGAGGACAAATGTACAGGTTTCCTAAGGTGTTGCCAAAATGCTTCATGACTCCTCGCCCCTGATGTGTTTGGCCTGGTTACGGTAATGGCCGCCTTTGTAATATTTCCTTGACAATTTTCCAACTTGCAGACAGGACGGAGGAGCACTTACCTTCCGATTCAACTTGCTCTGATTGGTTTATCAAAGTTTTACAAAGGAGATCAGAGTTTCTCTGATTTTTTTTCTGACTTTTCTTTAATTCCGTGTTCATATTTCTCTGATTTTATGTATTTTTTTATCATTCGTCTTAATTTATTCATTTTCTGTATCGCTTGTTTTGCTTTAAATTTAAGTTATCGGTCGTCTTATTTATATTTACAGTTATCTCTTTTTTATTTGTTTGTCTTTGTCTCCCTGAATAGCTGTATACATGTCTGTCTGCCTCCGCACGAGAAACATGAATGACTAACGTGAATGAGAAACATGTCTGAGCAAGCAGAGAATGACCCACAATAACGGGGCTCAAAAAACAAACGCAACTCACACATGGGAAATGAAAATAACGACGTTTCGATCGAGGAGGAACCGAAACGGCGTCACTTCAATTCACATACGAGGTTTGAGTTAATTATATTTGATAACATGATTAAAGAACAGGAGAAAGAGAGAGAGAGAGAGAGAGAGAGAGAGAGAGAGAGAGAGAGAGAGAGAGAGAGAGAGAGAGAGAGAGACGAAGTAAAAGAGCAAAAGAAAAAGAGTGAAACAGACAGCAACAAGAAGAGGCAACTCTCCACACCCGATCCGCCAAGCTGCTTGACAGCTATGCATTTAGACGAGCGGTCAGAGCTGAAACAATAGACCATTGCTGACAGAGGAACAATCGGACAGGCGCTGAGCACAAACCCAATTGGTTATGATAAGTCACTGGAGTGAGAACTCATAACTAAGTTAAAGCAAGCAATATAGATGCAAATAATGGGAGTTATTTTGACTGCTTCCTCTTCCCTCTCGCCTGTATTTCTCCCATCTGTATTACCTCCCCCAAGTATTACCTCCCGCCTGTATTACCTCCCCCAAGTATTACCTCACCCAAGTATTACCTCCCGCCTGTAATACCTCCCCCAAGTATTACCTCCCCCAAGTATTACCTCACCCAAGTATTACCTCCCGCCTGTATTACCTCCCCAAGTATTATCTCCCCCAAGTATTACCTCCCGCCTGTATTACCTCCCCCAAGTATTACCTCCCCCAAGTATTACCTCCCCCAAGTATTACCTCCCCCAAGTATTACCTCCCTCAAGTATTACCTCCCCCCAAGTATTACCTCCCCCAAGTATTACCTCCCCCAAGTATTACCTCCCCCAAGTATTACCTCCCCAAGTATTACCTCCCCCAAGTATTACCTCCCCCAAGTATTACCTCCCCCAAGTATTACCTCCCTCAAGTATTACCTCCCCCAAGTATTACCTCCCCCAAGTATTACCTCCCCCAAGTATTACCTCCCCAAGTATTACCTCCCCCAAGTATTACCTCCCCCAAGTATTACCCCCCAAGTATTACCTCCCCCAAGTATTACCCCCCAAGTATTACCTCACCCAAGTATTACCTCCCGCCTGTATTACCTCCCAGAGTATTACCTCCCCCAAGTATTACCTCCCCCAAGTATTACCTCCCCCAAGTATTACCTCCCCCAAGTATTACCTCCCCCAAGTATTACATCCCCCAAGTATTACCTCCCGCCTGTATTACCTCCCCCAAGTATTACCTCCCCCAAGTATTACCTCCCCCAAGTATTACCTCCCGCCTGTATTACCTCCCCCAAGTATTACATCCCCCAAGTATTACCTCCCGCCTGTATTACCTCCCCCAAGTATTACCTCCCCCAAGTATTACCTCCCGCCTGTATTACCTCCCAGAGTATTACCTCCCCCAAGTATTACCTCCCCCAAGTATTACCTCCCCCAAGTATTACCTCCCCCAAGTATTACCTCCCCCAAGTATTACCTCCCCCAAGTATTACCTCCCCCAAGTATTACCTCCCCCAAGTATTACCTCCCCCAAGTATTACCTCCCCCAAGTATTACCTCCCGCCTGTATTACCTCCCCCAAGTATTACCTCCCCCAAGTATTACCCCCCCAAGTATTACCTCCCCCAAGTATTACCTCCCCCAAGTATTACCTCCCCCAAGTATTACCTCCCCCAAGTATTACCTCCCGCCTGTATTACCTCCCCCAAGTATTACATCCCCCAAGTATTACCTCCCGCCTGTATTACCTCCCCCAAGTATTACCTCCCCCAAGTATTACCTCCCCCAAGTATTACCTCCCGCCTGTATTACCTCCCAGAGTATTACCTCCCCCAAGTATTACCTCCCCCAAGTATTACCTCCCCCAAGTATTACCTCCCCCAAGTATTACCTCCCCCAAGTATTACCTCCCCCAAGTATTACCTCCCGCCTGTATTACCTCCCCCAAGTATTACCTCCCCCAAGTATTACCCCCCCCCCAAGTATTACCTCCCCCAAGTATTACCTCCCCCAAGTATTACCTCCCGCCTGTATTACCTCCCCCAAGTATTACATCCCCTCCTGTATTCCCTTCCGCAAAGCAGTGGAGGGTGACTAACCTATTTATACTTGAGTATACGTACTTGTAGCCTGGTCAGGCCTAGGTCTCAATTTTTCCGTAACTCAGTCCTCAAAGTTTAGTAACAAGTAGACACAAAAATGTCAGCAGCTTGATACATCAAATGAACACATGTACAAAGAGGGGGGGGGAGGGGCATGGGGGTAATTGTGTAAAACCCCGGTTAGTGTCTCTGAGAGACTGCGGGATACGTGTGAGGGCAGTAGCACTCCCGGTTGCAATTCTTTTACCATGTCGTGGTGCAATCGACTATGGCGCGTCTGGGATGATCCTGGGCGTAGGTTCGAACCCTCATCACGGCCCTTGTGGATTCGTTCTATTGTGTGTGTGTGTGTGTGTGTGTGTGTGTGTGTGTGTGTGTGTGTGTGTGTGTGTGTGTGTGTGTGTGTGTGTGTGTGTGTGTGTGTGTGCGTGCGTATTTATTATTTGTGCCTGCAGGATCGTTAGCTCTTGGACCCCGCCTTTCTAACCGTCGGTTCTTTAATGTACTGTCTCCCGATTTATTTTTCCTCTATCATATCTATATATTTATCTTAACACACATGTGCAGGAAGCAGCCTATAGCATCCCTCTAACTTTCACCTGAACAGATGCATCAGGTGAAAGAAACTGCCCATTTGTTTGCCTCGATCGAGAATCGAACCCGGGCCCTTATGACTACCAACCCAGAGCGCTGTGTGTGTATGTGTGAATTTGCCAAATCACTGAAAAAAAAATAAGATACTTGAATCATTTGATACATTTCCTGACAGTCTTAAGAGTTAAATTTTCAGAAAATACCGTTTTTGATATCATACTACGACAAAAATATCGAATACATCTTAGGGAACGGTGGCAGCTTGGACGAGTATAGCCTGAGGTTCGCTTGGCTGAAAACATGTCACATATACGTATTTTATATGTATACATATAACTATTTTCCCAGCCAGTATTCATTCAAAGTCCTTGCAAACTTTGGCGCAATAAATAAAATACAATCTTTTAGCAGAAACTTTTGACGGATGGACAAGAGGCAAGCCATAGTAACTTCGTCCACAAAAAGTTGAAAATGAAAACATTCTTTGATATAATTAGAGAAGGAAATTTTCGAGATATTTTTTTAGTTTTTAATTCCCTCATTAACAAAGAGTTTCCAGTACTGACAAAGAGAGAATAAAAAATTTAGTTTGAATTAACTATTTTTCTACTAAGTTCTTGGGACAGTACAGACAACGAAAGGGTCGGTGTACGTTAGTATAAGATACGTCTGCTTCGTTGGTTCTCTGCGTTTAAACATCTGCGTGTCAGATCATCCATATATTTATCAATTAGGTGCAGAGAATTAGTGATGATAGCGAGTCTAAAAATATGTAACCCAACACATTAATAGGCAACGAAAGAAATGAGACGACGTTTCGGTCTGTCCAGGATCCTTATCAAGCTGCGACTTGATAACACGCCAGGAAGGACCGAAACGTCGTCACTTTCCTATCTACTTAAGGGTTGGGGTGTTTTGATCCAATATTGTCATAAGTATCATAAGTGCAATCGCAAGTGCACTAAGATCATCAACTACAAAAGGAAGTTGCAAAATACAACAAAAAAATTTTTTGAAGTTGAAAAACTTCAAAATCTAGCTGCAAAATGCAACAAAATCTCTCTTTTTTTGAGAACGAGATGATATACACCCCCGCGCTCCCTCTCAGAAAAGACGTTTCTTACCCTCACATGGTATGGAAAACATTCAAGATTTTGCAGATTCATTTAACAAGGCCATTGTCACACTCCCGTTACTTCATCGCTAAATGTCAAGGAGAGTAACTAAAATATTTTGGATAATAATTTAGTAGTAGGGAAATGGGGTTACTGAACTTTAAAGATTATTAAGTATTTGTCGGCTTGTAAAATTCATCCCAACGAAGATGCTTCACTGCTTCGCTAGGACCCGAGACTTTGAATTCCCCTGACACACACTGCCGACTGGGCCATGATTGAATTCATAGATTCACTAAGTTCATTGTATTTTGTTGTGAATTGACGTGTTTCATCATACACGTCAATTATTCATCATACAATTATTAAAGGCAGTTTTAAAGCATATTTTCCATATTAAAATAGATTTGTTCCTATTACCGTGGTATTTTGCTTAAGCCTCAAAATCGAGTTTGCACCTTGAAACAAGTGCGTCTGACCCGCCGGTAAATAAAGTACTTCTAATATCGTTATCTTTATGATAACAAGATCACAGTGCTTACAATAGCGTTTTCAGTTAATACTTCCGTTGTCAGAGCCCGTGGTGGTGGTGTTGCTTTGCTGTATATTCTCTCTCGGTATATTCTCTACGTAATTACGATGCTCTGTATAGAATGATTCTTAAGTGCACTTGTCAGTTCGATGGTTCCTACCTGCTGTCAACTTCCGGTATAATCATTTTTCTTCCTGTAAGCTTCCTGTAAGTATAATTTATTTCACCTATTTGGCCACACTTCTGTCTAAAGTGATGCATTGGAGATTATTGCGAGTGGCTTTCACAGGATTTGAGCAGCTTATTCATGATCCACGGTGAGATCCCGTCGGATCCTGGTGTCTTTGTTTCTTTAAGTCCCTCGAGCTCATCTTCTACCTGTTCCTCTGTCACTATTGTCGTGTCCAGTCTCTGGTGGGGGGTGTGCACTTACCTATTTGTACTCTACTATTTGTGCTTGCAGGATCGATCAGTAGCTCTTGGACCTCCGCTTTTCTAGCTGCTGGTTCTCTAATGCAGTGACTCCTGAGCTATTTCCTTATTATATGTACTTTTGTAATTACGAATGGAGTTTGCTTCGACAAAATGCTTCTTTAGTTCATTTCATTTTCCCACTATTCTTACGGTAAAAGAAAACTTTCTAACATCACTCTTACGGTAAAAGAAAACTTTCTAACATCACTCTTACGGTAAAAGAAAACTTTCTAACATCTTTATGACTCATTTGAGTGTCAAGCATCCATCCAAGCTCTCTTACTTTATTGGTGTTCATTGTGAACATTTCCTCTTTTTGTCCGCTCTGTCAATCCCCGTAAGTTTCCTTTCATGTTCTTGGATGTGGATTCTACGATGGGACGGCATACTCTAAAACAGGTCTCACGTACGTAGGCGGTGTACAACGATGTAAACATCTCCTTATTTAGCTTCCAGAATGATCTGACGTTTGCTAGTGTAGAGTATGATGTTGTCGGTATTATATTTCTATGAGCACCCGGAGTTAGGTTTGGCGTTATGTCCACACCAGTTTCAAGACCTTACACTTGCTTGTGTTGAACTCCAGTAGCCATTTCTCGAACCAACTATCTTGCAGCTTGTTTAAGTCATCTTAGAGATTCTTATAATCCTTATCTATCACAACTTTTCTCATTAGGTTTGCATTGTCTCCAAACATCGACAAATATAACAACTCCTGTAGTTGGGTCATTTACATAAATGATAAATAATATGGCCCACAGTGCCGACACTTGAGGTTCTCCACTTGTTAGCCTACGTCAGTCCCACTTCTCCCCTCTCACTGTTACTCTCTGATTCCTGTCTGGTAGGTAATTCTTCGCCCATGTCAGTACCTATCCGCGTATTGTGAGGTGCTGTATCAAAGGTTTTTTTGACAGTCCAGAAATAAGCAAGCTGACACACCTTCTCTGTCCTGCCTTATTTTCGTTACTTTAATAGTGAACTCCAGTAGGTTCGTCAGGCACGATTTCCCTTCCCTAAACGAAGGGTTACCTTACCTTGAAGGGGGTAAGGGAAATATATAACACGACTTGATATCGGTTCAGGACGGACCGAAATGTCACCGTTGTCTGATGTGTGATTTGGTCATTATCCTTAAAGCCACGTTGCTGTTTGTTTAAATACCTATTTATCTCTACATGTGTAACTAGTCATATACTTATTCTTTCGAGCACTTTGCAGGGTATGCTTCACGCTGGTTTGTAGTTAAGTGCCTTATGTGTGTACACTCACCTTGTTGCACTCCTAATTGTGCATGCGGGGGTTGAGCGCTGGCTCTTTGGGCCCGCCTCTCAACTGTGAATTAACAGATTTTTTTTCTTCCATACACATAGACACTTCCCAGGAAATAGTCCGTAGCAGCTGTCTAACTCCCAGGTACCTATTTACTGCTAGGTGAACAGATGCACCAGGGTGAAAGAAACTGCCCATTTGTTAGGGCAGATTAGGACTCTAGGACTACGAATCCCGAGTGCTGTCCACTCAGCCGTCGGGCCGCCTGTGTGTGTGTGTGTGTGAAAGAGAGAGAGAGAGAGAGAGAGAGAGAGAGAGAGAGAGAGAGAGAGAGAGAGGTAAGGGGGTAGGGAAGTGTATAAAATATAGATAAAAAAAACAGATTTAGACAAAGAATTAAGCTTGGTTACTTTATTTAGAAAACAGATGTTTATAAAAAATAATACAAAAATCACGCTTGTAATTATAATCAAAACATGTCATTTCCAGGGGGGGGGGGGTAACGAAACATTTGGTAAGTAAGCTTGTTGAAAACACGTGAACAATGTCTCTAACTTCCCCCCCCCCTCCCTCTCCCTCCAAAAATAGTTGTCAAAATACACACCAACGGCTGTTTCAAAGGTAACTTCCAAATTATCTGTAAACAAAAGATATACTGGAATTTCATTTCACTTTTGGACACAATACGATAATTAATCCCTGAAAATGGAGTCAAAATGTATTTTTAAACATGGCTCTCATCAGAAATGTATTAAAATTCGTTCACACATACGTTTATATATAACTATATTAAACACAGAGTGGGTCATCTGTGAGAGACAGAAACTCTAATACCTGCCTCTATTATTTCTCCCCAAACTCTAATTAAAATTTTAAATTAACTCTCATTAACCAAGTTTGTTTATGCTCGAGAAGTACTGCTTTCTAAATTAAAATGGCAATTATGTGTAATAACGGCAACTCTCACATGTTTCGCCTCTCATGTGTTGTGATAATGGGTCCCAACACCTGCGTCTTACAGGTGTGGTTGTGTTGTGATAATGGGTCCCAACACCTGCATCTTACAGGTGTGGTTGTGTTGTGATAATGGGTCCCAACACCTGCATCTTACAGGTGTGGTTGTGTTGTGATAATGGGTCCCAACACCTGCATCTTACAGGTGTGTGGTTGTGTTGTGATAATGGTTCCCAACACCTGCGTCTACAGGTGTGGTTGTGTTGTGATAATGGGTCCCAACACCTGTGTCTACAGGTGTGGTTGTGTTGTGATAATGGGTCCCAACACCTGTGTCTTACAGGTGTGGTTGTGTTGTGATAATGGTCCCAACACCTGTGTCTTACAGGTGTGGTTGTGTTGTGATAATGGTCCCAACACCTGCGTCTCACAGGTGTGGTTGTGTTGTGATAATGGGTCCCAACACCTGCATCTTACAGGTGTGGTTGTGTTGTGATAATGGGTTCCAATACCTGCATCTTACAGGTGTGGTTGTGTTGTGATAATGGGTCCCAACACCGACATCTTACAGGTGTGGTTGTGTTGTGATAATGGGTCCCAACACCGACATCTTACAGGTGTGGTTGTGTTGTGATAATGGGTCCCAACACCTGCGTCTTACAGGTGTGTGGTTGTGTTGTGATAATGGGTCCCAACACCTGCATCTTACTGGTGTGGTTGCAGGTTGATTTTGCTTAGCCTGATCTTCAACAACTCTGATTCAAGAAATATCACCTCGAATTAGGCCGGGAGTCATCAAGCATTTACATAAACACCTACGAAACCTCTGCATCTTTCACGAATCATAATCGGCTTTGTTTACGCTTATTAAACAGTTTACGAGTTTGGAAACAGTAACGAGGCAGTGGGAGCAGCACGGGGCTTCCCCCACAGCACCGTGGGAGCTTCAACGGGTTTCCCCCACAGCACTGAGGCACTGGGAGTAAGAAGTACGCAGTTCACAGCACCGTTCGCGCAGGAAAGAGGTTCCCCCCACAGCACCGTTCGCGCAGGAAAGAGGTTTTCCTCCCACAGCACCGTGGGAGCATCACGTGGCTTCTCCCAGCACCGAAGCATCACCTGGATAACACGGAGACAAGCACAGCGGCCCACAATCCCGCACTAAAGTCGATAGGCTCTCACTGCTCTCTCTCTCTCTCCCTCCCTCCTTGCGACGCCCCAGACATCAGGGAGAGGACGAGAGGCAGGGACGAGATGCTGTGACACTGAGAGAGGCAGGGACGAGATGCTGTGACACTGAGAGAGGCAGGGACGAGATGCTGTGACACTGAGAGAGGCAGGGGAGTGAGGTTGGGGCAGTGAGAGAAGCATGCACACACACACACACAGAAGAGAAAATTCAGAGGTAGGCCACCAGACTGGTCCCGGAACTGAGAGGAATGAGCTACGAGGCTAAAGGAGCTGAACCTCACAACCCTGGAAGACAGAAGAGTAAGGGGAGACATGATAACCACCTACAAAATTCTCAGGGGAATTGACAGGGTGGATAAAGACAAACTCTTCATCACGGGTGCGACACGAACAAGGGGACAAAGGTGGAAACTTAGTACCCAGATGAGCCACAGGGACATTAGAAAGAATTTTTTCAGTGTCAGAGTAGTTAATAAATGGAATGCACTAGGAAGTGATGTGGTGGAGGCTGACTCCATACACAGTTTCAAATGTAGATATGATAGAGCCCAGTAGGCTCAGGAATCTGTACACCAGTTGATTGACAGTTGAGAGGCGGGACCAAAGAGCCAAAGCTCATCCCCCACAAGCACAATTAGGTGAGTACACGCACAAACACACACATAAACAAATTAGTTAGAAGTTAATAACAGTTGATTGACAGTTGAGAGAGGCGGACCGAGAGAGCTAAGCTCAAATAGGTGAACGATGTCACAATAATGGGGCTAAATTATGTTGACCAGACCACACACTAGAAGGTGAAGGGACGACGACGTTTCGGTCCGTCCTGGACCATTCTCAAGCCCATTCTCAACAATCGACTTGAGAATGGTCCAGGACGGACCGAAACGTCGTCGTCCCTTCACCTTCTAGTGTGTGGTCTGGTCAACTCAAATAGGTGAATACACGCATACCTCGCGGTGTGTGTGTGTGTGTGTGTGTGTGTGCGTGTGTGTGTGTGAGACTTTAGGTGTGGGGGCTCGCGGCTGAGTGGACAGGTCTCGGGGGTTGTAGTCCTGAGATCCCAGGCTCGATTCCCGGGTTTGATTCCCGGGCCAGAAACAAATGGGCACAGATTATTTCACCTGATGCGTCTGTTCACCTAGCAGTAAATAGGTACGTGAGAGTTAGACGGCTGCTTTCTTAGCATGTGCGTGTGTTAGAGAAAAATATATGTAGTAGACATAATTGAGGAAAAAATAGATTAGAAAGGCGGGGTCCAGGAGCTAATAGCGCGATTCTATAGTAAAAAATGGTTAATACACACACAAAATAAACAACAAACACTTAACACCTATAAGCAATTCGTTTTGAATTCGCGAGAATTCAAATAAACACAAAAGAGACAGATAAGTTTAAAGTTATTCAAAATCTGTCACCTCTAAAAATCTGTCACCTCTAAAAATCTGTCACCTCTAAAAATCTGTCCAAAATCTGTCACCTCTAAAAGCCTGTCCAAAATCTGTCACCTCTAAAAATCTGTCACCTCTAAAAATCTGTCCAAAATCTGTCACCTCTAAAAGCCTGTCCAAAATCTGTCACCTCTAAAAATCTGTCCAAAATCTGTCACCTCTAAAAATCTGTCCAAAATCTGTCACCTCTAAAAATCTGTTCAAAATCTGTCACCTCTAAAAATCTGTCCAAAATCTGTCACCTCTAAAAATCTGTCCAAAATCTGTCACCTCTAAAAATCTGTCCAAAATCTGTCACCTCTAAAAATCTGTCCAAAATCTGTCACCTCTAAAAATCTGTCCAAAATCTGTCACCTCTAAAAGCCTGTCCAAAATCTGTCACCTCTAAAAATCTGTCCAAAATCTGTCACCTCTAAAAATCTGTCCAAAATCTGTCACCTCTAAAAATCTGTCCAAAATCTGTCACCTCTAAAAATCTGTAAAAAATCTGTCACCTCTAAAAATCTGTCCAAAATCTGTCACCTCTAAAAATCTGTAAAAAATCTGTCACCTCTAAAAATCTGTCCAAAATCTGTCACCTCTAAAAATCTGTCCAAAATCTGTCACCTCTAAAAGCCTGTCCAAAATCTGTCACCTCTAAAAGCCTGTCACCTCGAGCCGTGTTCCGAGGCCGGGTACAGGAGCTGTAGTCCACATTAAGACCAGGAATTACAGGATCTGACGACTGGGAAACCCACATATAAACACGGCTAATGTTTGCTGTCTTGATTTATGTCTGTCTCTTGAAAGCCATTTTATGCTCTCCGAGGTTCTCTTAATTGTGCGTCGCATATATCATTGTGTGTGTCGGTTACCGTTTCCTTTTAAGTATGTGCGTGTGTATATTTTGGTGGCTTGTGTACGTTAATTTTAAATGTACACATGTGTGTGTGTGTGTGTGTGTGTGTGTGCAACCTCCCTTCCTGAAATGATAGTACTTACACTATTTGTACAATAGTACTTGTACTATTTGGTCGAAAGTACCAAGAAGATGTAGTGTTGACACCTTACCTTGAGGTTACCTTGAGGTGCTTCCGGGGCTTAGCGTCCCCGCGGCCCGGTCGTCGACCAGGCCTCCTGGTTGCCGGACTGATCAACCAGGCTGTTGGACGCGGCTGCTCGCAGCCTGACGTACGAGTCACAGCCTGGTTGATCAGTAAGCCACTTTTTTGTACTATTTATTTTATAGTCCGGAAAAGATTAAGCTAAAATCAAACTTATATATTCTTAGGCATAGTATAGCACATATATGTACTATGTTAGGCCTAAGATGGACTAGGATTGTTTGGAGAGGTTAGGTTAGGGTTTATATTTATATTGCGGATGAAAAGGTTTCTGGTTTGTTCAACTTCAGTAATACAAAAGTTAACTTTCAGGTGGTCCATCATTATATATATATAGGTGACTTCCACCCGATAGTTACTGTAAGTACTTTAATCTTGGGAGGACGTGTTGTGTGTGTGTGTGTGTGTGTGTGTGTGTGTGTGTGTGTGTGTGTGTGTGTGTGTGTGTGTGTGTGTGTGTGTGTGTGTGTGTGTATTCACCTAATTGTATTCACCTAGTTGTGCTTGCGGGAGTTGAGCTTTGCTCTTTCGGCCCGCCTCTCAACTAACTGTCAATCAACTGTTTACTAACTCTTTTTTTCTCTCTCTCTCTCCATACCACACACACCAGGAAGCAGCCCGTGACAGCTGACTAACTCCAAGGTACCTATTTACTGCTAGGCAACAGGGGCATCAGGGTGAAATAAACTTTGCCCATTTGTTTCGGCCTGGTGCGGGAATCGAGCCCGCGCCACAGAATTACGAGTCTTGCGCGCTATCCACCAGGCTACCAGGTCTCCTTATTCCTCCCCCCCCATGTGTATGTGTGTGTGTGTGTGTGTGTCTTTGTGTGTTCGCGTGCGTGCGTGCGCATGTGCACAAGCGCATTGGCACTTATACAAAACTATGTGCATTGCATACATACAGTAGGTGTGTATGCGAATTGTATATTTCGTGCGAGGCTGTATTCCTCGTGTAGGCGTGGTTTGGTATTATTTCTAAGTGTGTTTGTGCATGTGTGTGTGTGTGTCGGTATTTGCAAGCAAGATAGCTTGGTTCTTGCTTCTAATGTTCTTGTCTACTGCGTACTATATTCTTAGCTCCCGTGTACTATATTCTTAAGCTGACAAAAACCATTATACGAAGTTTGTGTACCACTCAGAGTCGGCTGTTGGGTCGATAATTAATTCAGACTCTTATGTTGCTGTGTGAAGGATTCTTACCCTGGGATTTATCCAGTTCTGTGTTCCTCATGGTAACTTGGGATTTATCCAGTTTTGTGTTCCTCATGGTAACTTGGGATTTATCCAGTTCTGTGTTCCTCATGGTAACTTGGGATTTATCCAGTCCTGTGTTCCTCATGGTAACTTGGGATTTATCCAGTTCTGTGTTCCTCATTGTAACTTGGGATTTATCCAGTCCTGTCTTCCTCATGGTAACTTGGGATTTATCCAGTTCTGTGTTCCTCATGGTAACTTGGGATTTATCCAGTTCTGTGTTCCTCATGGTAACTTGGGATTTATCCAGTTCTGTGTTCCTCATGGTAACTTGGGATTTATCCAGTTCTGTGTTCCTCATGGTAACTTGGGATTTATCCAGTCCTGTGTTCCTCATGGTAACTTGGGATTTATCCAGTCCTGTCTTCCTCATGGTAACTTGGGATTTATCCAGTTCTGTGTTCTACAGCTATGGCAGTGACGTTGACGCACGACACAGCCCTTTCAGTGACATCTAGACACATGACACATCTATAGCAGTGACATATTGACTAATGACACATCTGTCAGTGACATCTTGACACGTGACACATCTTTGTCAGTGAGTGTCAATTAGAATACACGACGTGAGGTTCCTTGGTTTCCCGCTTCCTTCATCCTTCCTACTTCATTCTTCTATAACGCTTCTTTCTTCTCAGTTCCTTTTTACTACTAGCAACCTACTTCATTCACGCTTCATTCTCTTTCCCACTACCACGTTCCCCACCACTTCCCACTTCAGGCTTTCTTCATTACCGCTTCCTTCTTCCTTCCTTCCGGCTTCCTTCACTTCTATACAGCTGCTCTCTAGATTCATTTCTCATTTCCTTGCCATGTTGTTGAGAGAGACTGAGAGCTTTTGTTTCACGTTGTCAAGTTTGTGCCACCCAAGATTTCTCAAGGAGTGTATGTTTCTGTGGGTGTCCTGTTGATTCTCTCTCTGTTGTAATCTCTGTGGTACGCGTACGCACGCACGCACGCACACGCACACACACACACACACACAGGCTACGAGGGGGCCTCGTAGCCTGGTGGATAGCGCGCAGGACTCGTAATTCTGTGGCGCGGGTTCGATTCCTGTATGAGGCAGAAACAAATGGGCAAAGTTTCTTTCACCCTGAATGCCCCTGTTACCTAGCAGTAAATAGGTACCTGGGAGTTAGTCAGCTGTCACGGGCTGCTTCCTGGGGTGTGTGTGTGGTGTGAAAAAAAAAATAGTGTAGTTAGTAAATAGTTGATTGACAGTTGAGAGGCGGGCCGAAAGAGCAAAGCTCAACCCCCGCAAACACAACTAGGTGAAAACACACACACACACACATGTGCAAGCCACCTCCATTCACAAGTGTAAGGCCAGATTCGACAGTGAATTTGAACGTCAGAATAGGTAAATTATAACGAAATAGGCACAGCAAGACTTGTAGGCTAGGCATGAAGAGCTAGACTTCACTTACTAGTAGACACTAATAGGTACGAACTGATAGGCAAGTACTGGAGGGGCCAGGAGCTGTAACACAAGACAATCTTGCACTCTAAAACATCAAAAACAAGTAATATTAAAACAAATTGCAATAATACAACACATGAATAAGAAACTTAATGGCCAAAGTGTCAACAGAAATTTAGTAAAGTAAAAATGATTTGTATTTATTCTACGAGATGACATAGATTAGACAGAATTATGGGCTCAATGTAAACAGAGAA
>NC_091189.1:16888180-16895680 GCF_040958095.1 Procambarus clarkii
AGTGTAGTCTGTCACCTGGTAGTGTAGACTGTTACCTGGTGGTGTAGTCTGTCACCTGGTGGTGTAGACTGTTACCTGGTAGTGTAGACTGTTACCTGGTGGTGTAGACTGTCACCTGGTAGTGTAGTGTGTCACCTGGTAGTGTAGTCTGTCACCTGGTAGTGTAGACTGTTACCTGGTAGTGTAGTCTGTCACCTGGTAGTGTAGACTGTTACCTGGTAGTGTAGTCTGTCACCTGGTAGTGTAGACTGTTACCTGGTGGTGTAGTCTGTCACCTGGTAGTGTAGTCTGTCACCTGGTGGTGTAGTCTGTCACCTGGTAGTGTAGACTGTTACCTGGTGGTGTAGTCTGTCACCTGGTGGTGTAGACTGTTACCTGGTGGTGTAGTCTGTTACCTGGTGGTGTAGACTGTTACCTGGTGGTGTAGACTGTTACCTGGTGGTGTAGTCTGTCACCTGGTGGTGTAGACTGTTACCTGGTGGTGTAGTCTGTCACCTGGTGGTGTAGACTGTTACCTGGTGGTGTAGTCTGTCACCTGGTGGTGTAGTCTGTCACCTGGTGGTGTAGTCTGTCACCTGGTAGTGTAGACTGTTACCTGGTGGTGTAGTCTGTCACCTGGTAGTGTAGTCTGTCACCTGGTGGTGTAGTCTGTCACCTGGTAGTGTAGACTGTTACCTGGTAGTGTAGTCTGTCACCTGGTGGTGTAGTCTGTCACCTGGTGGTGTAGTCTGTCACCTGGTAGTGTAGACTGTTACCTGGTGGTGTAGTCTGTCACCTGGTAGTGTAGTCTGTCACCTGGTGGTGTAGTCTGTCACCTGGTAGTGTAGACTGTCACCTGGTAGTGTAGTCTGTCACCTGGTAGTGTAGTCTGTCACATGGTAGTGTAGTCTGTCACCTGGTAGTGTAGACTGTTACCTGGTAGTGTAGTCTGTCACCTGGTAGTGTAGACTGTTACCTGGTAGTGTAGTCTGTTACCTGGTAGTGTAGTCTGTCACCTGGTAGTGTAGACTGTTACCTGGTAGTGTAGTCTGTCACCTGGTAGTGTAGTCTGTCACCTGGTAGTGTAGACTGTTACCTGGTAGTGTAGTCTGTCACCTGGTAGTGTAGACTGTTACCTGGTAGTGTAGTCTGTCACCAGGTAGTGTAGACTGTTACCTGGTAGTGTAGTCTGTCACCTGGTTGTGTAGTCTGTCACCTGGTAGTGTAGACTGTTACCTGGTAGTGTAGTCTGTCACCTGGTAGTGTAGACTGTTACCTGGTAGTGTAGTCTGTCACCTGGTAGTGTAGTCTGTCACCTGGTAGTGTAGACTGTCACCTGGTAGTGTAGTCTGTCACCTGGTAGTGCAGTCTGTCACCTGGTAGTGTAGTCTGTCACCTGGTAATACAGTCTGTCCCCTGGTAATACAGTCTGTCACCTGGTAATACAGTCTGTCACCTGGTAACACGGTCTGTCCCCTGGTAACACAGTCTGTCACCTGATAATACAGTCTGTCACCTAATAGACTATCACCTAATACTCTCAATATTTGTAATCCACTCCTACCCAGCCACCACTTGTTCCATCCAATGTCACATGGATCCAACAGACTGGTTGATCCTGGGATGCATGTGCACCTCTTCCCTATACCTGCTACTGATGCAGTATTTGCATCGTGTCGTAAATTCCAATCTAGAATTTGTATTGGAAATCAAATTGGCTTTGAGCTTGGCAAGGCTGCGTCAGGTATAGTGCGTTACCGGATTGTTATTTACGTTGTTACGAGGTTATTAATGTTGTAACAACGCTGTGTTCTTGCTGGTAGCTACAATGATATATATTGAGACCTACCTTGGAAATTCCGTTGAAATACGTGTGTGTGTATGTGGAGAATTTGACCAGTGGGAGTTAAATATTTTATTAATTCTGATTGAGAGTCTGATTGTTGGTTTGATAGTGAGTCTCATAGTAAATCTGATAGTGAGTGAGTCTCATAGTAAATCTGATAGTGAGTGAGTCTCATAGTAAATCTGATAGTGAGTGAGTCTCATAGTAAATCTGATAGTGAGTGAGTCTCATAGTAAATCTGATTGTGAATGAGTCTCATAGTAAATCTGATAGTGAGTGAGTCTCATAGTAAATCTGATAGTGAGTGAGTCTCATAGTAAATCTGATAGTGAGTGAGTCTCATAGTAAATCTGATAGTGAGTGAGTCTCATAGTAAATCTGATAGTGAGTGAGTCTCATAGTAAATCTGATAGTGAGTGAGTCTCATAGTAAATCTGATAGTGAGTGAGTCTCATAGTAAATCTGATAGTGAGTGAGTCTCATAGTAAATCTGATAGTGAGTGAGTCTCATAGTAAATCTGATTGTGAGTGAGTCTCATAGTAAATCTGATAGTGAGTGAGTCTCATAGTAAATCTGATAGTGAGTGAGTCTCATAGTAAATCTGATAGTGAGTGAGTCTCATAGTAAATCTGATAGTGAGTGAGTCTCATAGTAAATCTGATAGTGAGTGAGTCTCATAGTAAATCTGATTGTGAATGAGTCTCATAGTAAATCTGATAGTGAGTGAGTCTCATAGTAAATCTGATAGTGAGTGAGTCTCATAATAAATCTGATTGTGAGTGAGTCTCATAGTAAATCTGATAGTGAGTGAGTCTCATAGTAAATCTGATTGTGAGTGAGTCTCATAGTAAATCTGATAGTGAGTGAGTCTCATAGTAAATCTGATAGTGAGTGAGTCTCATAGTAAATCTGATAGTGAGTGAGTCTCATAGTAAATCTGATTGTGAGTGAGTCTCATAGTAAATCTGATAGTGAGTGAGTCTCATAGTAAATCTGATAGTGAGTAATAAACTGCCAGTCTGATTGTCTGTGAGGGATAAAGTACATACAACACCAAACTATGTACTAATTTATGTATCCCTGTGAGGGGGGGGGGGGGGGTTGTAGAACCATGCACTTGTAGTTCTCCCTGTATCATTCTTGTTCCGTAACCCGTGTTATGTACCCGCGCGTGTATGAGGCGGAATAAACAACGCCTGAGCTGTACCGCTCCTGCCCTTGGCTTCCTGGATATACATAAAGGCTTGTCGTGTCGAGGAAGAAGGGTTCGACTCCTGTAGGGGGGAATCCAGCCTTCGTGGGTATAGGAAATAATATTATTTATTCAAGGGTGCTTAAAAGAATTTGCTTCATTTGTTTTAGAAATTGGGTGTTTGGGATTTGGGAGACGGTGCGCTCGCGCGCGCGCGCGAGTGTGTGTGTGTGTGTGTGTGTGTGTGTGTGTGTGTGTGTGTGTGTGTGTGTGTGTGTGTGTGTGTGTGTGTGTGTGTGTGTGTACTCACCTACTTGTACTCATCTAGTTGTGCTTGCGGGGGTTGAGCTCTGGCTCTTTGGTCCCGCCTCTCAACCGTTAATCAACTGATGTACAGATTCCTGAGCCTACTGGGCTCTGTCATATCTACATTTGAAACTGTGTATGGAGTCAGCCTCCACCACATCACTTCCTAGTGCATTCCATTTACTAACTACTCTGACACTGAAAAAGTTCTTTCTAATGTCTCTGTGGCTCATTTGGGTACTCAGCTTCCACCTTTGTCTCCTTGTGCGTGTGCCACCCGTGTTAAATAATCCGTCCTTGTCTACCCTGTCAATTCCCCTGAGAATTTTGTATGTGGTGATCATGTCTCCCCTAGCTCTTCTGTCTTCCAGCGACGTGAGGTGCAGTTCACGTAGTCTGTCCTCATAACTCATGCCTCTTAGTTCTGGGACTAACCTAGTGGCATACCTCTGAGCTTTTTCCAGCTTCGTCTTGTGCTTGACTAGGTACGGACTCCATGCTGGGGCCGCATACTCCAGGATTGGAAATACATATGTTGTATACAAGGTTCTGAAGGATTCCTTACACAGGTTTCTGAAAGCAGTTCTGATGTTAGCCAGCCTCGCATAGGCCGCTGATGTTATTCTTTTGATGTGAGCTTCAGGAGACAGGTGTACTCACCTAATTGTACTCACCTAATTGTGCTTGCGGGGGTTGAGCTCTGGCTCTTTGGTCCCGCCTCTCAACCGTCAATCAACTGGTGTACAGATTCCTGAGCCTATTGGGCTCTATCATATCTACATTTGAAACTGTGAATGGAGTCAGCCTCCACCACATCACTTCCTAATGCATTCCATTTGCTAACTACTCTGACACTGAAAAAGTTCTTTCTAACGTCTCTGTGGCTCATTTGGGTACTCAGCTTCCACCTGTGTCCCCTTGTTCGCGTCCCACCAGTGTTGAAAAGTTCATCCTTGTTTACCCGGTCGATTCCCCTGAGGATTTTGTAGGTTGTGATCATGTCCCCCCTTACTCTTCTGTCTTCCAGTGTCGTGAGGTGCATTTCCCGCAGCCTTTCCTCATAACTCATGCCTCTTAGTTCTGGGACTAGTCTAGTAGCATACCTTTGGACTTTTTCCAGCTTCGTCTTGTGCTTGACAAGGTACGGGCTCCATGCTGGGGCCGCATACTCCAGGATTGGTCTTACATATGTGGTGTACAAGATTCTGAATGATTCCTTACACAGGTTCCTGAACGCCGTTCTGATGTTAGCCAGCCTCGCATATGCCGCAGACGTTATTCTCTTTATGTGGGCTTCAGGAGACAGGTTTGGTGTGATATCAACTCCTAGATCTTTCTCTCTGTCTGTTTCATTAAGTACTTCATCTCCTATTCTGTATCCTGTGCCTGGCCTCCTGTTTCCACTGCCTAGTTTCATTACTTTGCATTTACTCGGGTTGAACTTCAACAGCCATTTGTTGGACCATTCACTCAGTCTATCCAGGTCATCTTGTAGCCTCCTACTATCATCCTCTGTTTCAATCCTCCTCATAATTTTTGCATCGTCGGCAAACATTGAGAGGAACGAATCTATACCCTCTGGGAGATCATTTACATATACCAGAAACAGTATAGGTCCAAGGACTGACCCCTGCGGGACTCCACTTGTGACGTCTCGCCAATCTGAGACCTCACCCCTCACACAGACTCGTTGTCTCCTGTTGCTTAGGTATTCCTCTATCCACCGGAGTACCTTCCCTCTCACTCCAGCCTGCATCTCCAACTTTCGCACTAGCCTCTTGTGTGGCACTGTATCAAAGGCTTTCTGACAATCCAAAAATATGCAGTCTGCCCACCCTTCTCTTTCTTGCCTTATTTTTGTTGCCTGGTCGTAGAATTCAAGTAACCCTGTGAGGCAGGACCTGCCATCCCTGAACCCATGTTGATGCTGTGTTACAAAGTTCCTTCGCTCCAGATGCTCCACTAGTTTTTTTCGCACAATCTTCTCCATCAGCTTGCATGGTATGCAGGTTAGGGACACTGGCCTGTAGTTCAGTGCCTCCTGTCTATCCCCTTTCTTGTATATCGGGACTACGTTAGCTGCTTTCCAAATATCTGGCAGTTCCCCTGTTGCCAGTGATTTGTTATACACTATGGAGAGTGGTAGGCTCAGTTCTCTTGCTCCTTCCTTTAGAACCCAAGGGGAGATTCCATCTGGGCCTATAGCCTTCGTCACGTCCAACTCTAGTAAACACTTCCTTACTTCCCCACTGGTAATCTCAAACTCTTCCAGTGGTTCCTGGTTAGCTATTCCCTCACTTACCTCTGGAATTTCTCCTTGTTCTAAGGTGAAGACCTCCTGGAATTTCTTATTCAATTCCTCACACACTTCCTTGTCATTTGTAGTGAATCCTTCCGCCCCTATCCTTAATCTCATAACCTGTTCCTTTACTGTTGTTTTTCTCCTAATGTGGCTATGCAACAATTTAGGCTGAGTCTTTGCCTTGCTTGCGATGTCATTTTCGTATTGTCTTTCTGCCTCTCTTCTCATCCTGATATATTCATTCCTGGCATTCTGGTATCTTTCTCTGCTCTCCAGTGTCCTGTTATTCCTATAGTTTCTCCATGCCCTTTTACTTTGCTGCTTAGCTAGCCTACATCTTTGATTAAACCATGGGTTTCTCATCTTCATTTCTCTGTTTTCCTTTTGGACTGGGACAAACTTGTTTTCTGCGTCCTTGCACTTCTGCGTGATGTAATCCATCATATCTTGGGCCGTCTTTCCCCTGAGCTCTGTTTCCCATGCTATATCTGTTAGGAATTTTCTTATCCCCTCATAGTTTCCCTTTCGGTATGCTAACCTTTTGGTTTCGGTATCCCTCCTCGAGTTCAATAACCCTTCTTCAATCAAGTACTCAAACACCAGTACACTGTGGTCGCTCATTCCTACTGGGTCCTCAAAACCGATTTCTCTTATGTCGGAGTCGTTCAGAGTGAAGACTAGGTCGAGTCTCGCTGGTTCGTCATTGCCTCTCATCCTTGTGGGTTCTCCGACATGCTGCGTTAAAAAGTTGCTTGTCACCACCTCCAATAGTTTGGCTCTCCACGTATCCTCGCCTCCATGCGGTTCCTTGTTCTCCCAGTCAATCTTTCCGTGATTGAAGTCGCCCATGATGAGCAGGTGGGATCTATTTCTACAGGCAGCAGAGGCTGCCCTCTCAATTATAGTGTTAACTGCCTTGTTGTTTTCATACTCTTGACTGGGTCTCCTGTCATTTGGTGGAGGGTTGTATATTACTGCTACTACTATTCTTGGTCCTCCCATTGTTATGGTGCCTGCTATGTAGTCTCTGAACTCCTCACAGCCCGGGATGGCCATCTCCTTAAAACTCCATTCCCTTCTCATGAGTAGGGCCACTCCGCCTCCTCCTCTACCTTCCCTCTCTTTCCTTATTACTGTATACTCCTGGGGAAACACGGCATTCGTTATGATTCCAGAGAGTTTTGTTTCAGTGAGTCCGATTACATCTGGGTTAACTTCTTGTGCTCTTTCCCTTAGTTCACTTGTCTTGCTTGTGATCCCATCTATGTTCGAGTACATCACCCTGAAACTGACTCTCTCCTGCTTCTTTTCTGGGGGGGACCTTTGGGATCTGGGGTGAGTGGGAGCTGGGGGGACCTGGCACGGGGGGATTGGTGGAGGAGGGAGGGCTTGGGGTGGTGGGGGAGAGGGGGAGGGTACAGGGGGTGGATAAGAGGGGGAGGGTACAGGGGGTGGATAAGAGGGGGAGGGTACAGGGGGTGGATAAGAGGGGGAGGGTACAGGGGGTGGGTAAGAGAGGGAGGGTTGGGGAAGCATGGGGGGAGGAGAGGCTGTGGGGGATAGGGGAGATGGGGGGGCTTGGGGGGAGAGAAAAGGGTGGAGGGCTTGGGGGGCGTGGGGGAAAAGGGAGGGCTGAGGTGGGTGAGGAAGAGGGGAGGGTTTAGGGGAGTGGGGGAGAGGGGAAGACTTAGGTGGGGTGGGGGAGAGTGGGGGGCTTAGGGGGGAGGGGGAGAAGGGAGGGCATGGGGGTGGGAGAGACGGGAAGGCATGTGGGAGAAGGGAGGGCATGGGGGATGGGGGGGAAGGGAGGTCCTGGGGAGAGGGGTGAGGGGAAGAAGGGGGGTGAGTGGGGGGAGGGGGGTGGGTGGGGGGAG
>NC_091189.1:16905680-16915680 GCF_040958095.1 Procambarus clarkii
ATATATATATATATGTATATATGTCGTACCTAGTATCCAGAACGCACTTTTTGGCCTACTATTCATGGCCCGATTTGCCTAATAAGCCAAGTTTTCCTGAATTAATGTATTTTCTCTAATTTTTTTCTTATGAAATGATAAATCTACCCTTTTCATTATGTATGAGGTCAATTTTTCTTTATTGGAGTTAAAATTAACGTAGATATATGACCGAACCTAACCAACCCTACCTAACCTAACCTAACCTATCTTTATAGGTTAGGTTAGGTTAGGTAGCCGAAAAAGTTAGGTTAGGTTAGGTTAGGTAGGTTAGGTAGTCGAAAAACAACTAATTCATGAAAACTTGGCTTATTAGGCAAATCGGGCCTTGCATAGTAGGCTGAGAAGTGCGTTCTGGCTACTAGGTACGACATATATATATATATATATATATATATATATATATATATATATATATATATATATATATATATATATATATATATATATATATATATAATACGTGCTCTGATAACATCTTCACACTACACTACTCCCTCTACATAATGACAAAAATATATAAAATAGTACAAAATACAAATATTACAAAATATTAATATCATTATACACAAAACATACAACATTTTCCGGCCTCTGGTTCATACACAGAAATCAGCAATAACTCACTACTGATGATACACAGTCCAGAGAGGTTATTATCGCCTTGATTTCGTTGGCTGTTTCGTTATTAAAAAGGGAATTTAATGAGAAATACTTTGAATTGAATAAAATTCCTGGAATTTCTCATTATCTCTTAACCTTATATAAGAATGAAATGCTTTGGTATATTTTTGTGCTCTCTCAAATGTTTGTATTTTTTTTTGTTTGCTTTCAAAAATTTCTGCGTTTTTGTTTTTTTTAATTAAGTTTATTGTTATTATTAGGTGTGTTTTACTATACATATATACAGGGATATACACTCGTATACACGTGGCTTTTAAGTGTATATATACAGAGAGATGAACCAACCTTCTCAATGTATACTCACTTATACACAAATGATTTCCCAATGCTAGAGTGGTTTGCACTCTATATAGAGTCTAGGTTGCACTATAGAGTGAAAACCCACTGTAAAAGGTTTGTCTTTTGGTATGGTATACTACGGGTTAGCTTCTTGTTCTTCATTGGTTTTTACTTATACCGGCTGCTGCCTGGGGATGTGTGTGTGTGTGAGATATATATATATAGTAGGTATAATAGAGGAAAAATAGATTGGTTAGAAAGGCGGGAACCAAGATCTAATAGCTCGATTCTGCATACAAAAATAGTAAATACATACACTCACACTGACACTCACACACACACACACACACACACACACACACACACACACACTCACACACACACACACACACACACACACACACACACACACACACACACACACACACACACACACACACACACACACACACACACACACACACAAGACGAGTGTCGGAAAGAAATTATGAGAATGATATTGCAGTCAAAGCGAAAAAGCAACCAAAATTACTACATAGCCATATAAGAAGGAAGATGTCGGTAAATGACCAAGTGACAAGACTGAGGAAAACAGAAGGGGCATATACAGAAAGCGACAAAGAAATCTGTGAGGTACTGAATGCAAAATTCCATGGAGTGTTCACAACCGAGCCTGAGCAGCTCCCATTGTTAGAAGAGATTACCCAAGATGAAAGGCTATCAGATATAGAGGTGACAGCAGAGGATGAAATGAAACAGTTGACAACACTGGATGTAAATAAAGCTGTTGGACCAGACAAAGTATCACCGTGGATACTTAAAGAGGCAGCGCAGGCTCTCAGCGTGCCTCTGGCAATGATCTTTAATGAGTCACTTATGTCGGGAGAATTGCCCAGTTGCTGGAAGGAGGCAAATGTCGTACCGATTTTCAAAAAAGGTGATAGGGAGGAGGCACTTAACTACAGACCCGTATCACTGACAAGCATCCCCTGCAAAATACTTGAAAGAATAATTAGGCTAAGACTTGTTGAGCACCTGGAGAGCATTGGGTTTGTAAACAAGCACCAACATGGGTTCTGGACAGGGAAATCATGCCTAACAAACCTTTTAGAATTCTATGATAAAGTAACAAGGATAAGGCAGGACAGAGAAGGCTGGGCAGACTGCATATTTCTTGACTGCCAAAAGGCCTTTGATACGGTACCGCACATGAGACTGCTATACAAATTTGAGAGGCAGGCAGGAGTAAGCGGAAAGGCCAATCTATGAATTGGGTGAAGAACTACCTAACAGGAAGGAGCCAGAGGGTAATGGTAAGGGGCGAAAAGTCGGACTGGCGAACAGTAACAAGTGGAGTACCTCAAGGATAGGTGCTGGGACCAATCCTCTTTCTAATTTACGTAAATGATATGTTTACAGGAGTGGAATCATACATGTCGATGTTTGCAGATGACGCAAAATTAATGAGAAGAGTTGTGACAGACGAGGATTGTAGGATCCTCCAAGAGGACTTAAACAGGCTGCAGAGATGGTCAGGGAAATGGCTACTGGAGTTTAACACCAGTAAATGTAAAGTTATGGAAATGGGATCAGGTGACAGGAGACCAAAGGGACAGTACACAATGAAGGGGAACAGCCTACCTGTAACGATTCGAGAAAGAGACCTGGGAGTGGATGTGACACCTAATCTAACTCCTGAGGCACATATAAATAGGATAACGACAGCAGCGTACTCTACACTGGCGAAAATTAGAACTTCATTCAGAAACCTAAATGAGGAAGCTTTTAGGGCACTTTACACTGCCTACGTGAGACCCGTCTTAGAGTATGCCGCGCCATCATGGAGCCCCCACCTGAAGAAACACATAAAGAAACTAGAGAAGGTTCAGAGGTTTGCGACGAGGCTTGTCCCAGAGTTACGAGGGATGGGATATGAAGAGCGGCTGAAGGAACTGAACCTTACGACACTAGAGAAAAGAAGGGAGAGAGGATATATGATAGGGACATATAAAATACTCAGGGGAATTGACAAAGTGGAAATAGATGAAATGTTCACACGTAATAATAACAGAACGAGGGGACATGGGTGGAAACTGGAAACTCAGATGAGTCACAGAGATGTTAGGAAGTTTTCTTTTAGCGTGAGAGTAGTAGAAAAATGGAATGCACTTGGGGAACAGGTTGTGGAAGCAAATACTATTCATACTTTTAAAACTAGGTATGATAGGGAAATGGGACAGGAGTCATTGCTGTAAACAGCCGATAGCTAGAAAGGCGGGATCCAAGAGTCAATGCTCGATCCTGCAAGCACATATAGGTGAGTACATATAGGTGAGTACACAGAGTGTGTGTGTTAGGAAGAAGATGAAGTACTTAATGAAACGGACAGAGAGAAAGATCTAGTTGATATCACACCAAACTTATCTCCTGAAGGCCACATAAAAAACATAACATCGGCGGCGCATGCAAGACTGGCTAACATCAGAACTGCCTTCAGGAACCTGTGCAGGGAATCATTCAGAACCACGGCGCTGGAAGACAAAGAGTTTGGGGAGACATGATTACTACCTACAAAATTCTCAGAGTAATTGACAGGGTAGACAAAGATAAACTCTTTAACACGAATGGTACGCGAACAAGGGGACACAGATGGAAACTGAGTACCCAAATGAGCCACATGGACGTTAGAAAGAAGTTTTCAGTGTCAGACTAGTTATCAGATGGAATGCATTAGGCAATAATGTGGTGGAGGCTCACTCCATACATAGTTTCAAATGTAGATATGATAGAGCCCAGTAGGCTCTGGAATCTGTACAACAATTGATTGACAGTTGAGAGGCGGGACCAAAGAGCCAGAGCTCAACCCCCGCAAGCACAACTATGTGAATACACACACACACACACACTGTGTGTGTGTGTGTGCGTGCGTGCGTGCGTGCGTGCATGAGTGTCAGTGTGTGTGTGTGTGTGTGTACTCACCTAGTTGTACTCACCTAGTTGTGTTTGCGGGGGTTGAGCTCTGGCTCTTTGGTCCCGCCTCTCAACCGTCAATCAACAGGTGTACAGATTCCTGAGCCTATCGGGCTCTGTCATATCTACACTTGAAACTGTGTATGGAGTGAGCCTCCACCACATCACCCCCTAATGCATTCCATTTGTCAACCACTCTGACACTAAAAAAGTTCTTTCTAATATCTCTGTGGCTCATTTGGGCACTCAGTTTCCACCTGTGTCCCCTTGTGCGTGTTCCCCTTGTGTTAAATAGACTGTCTTTATCTACCCTATCAATCCCCTTCAGAATCTTGAATGTGGTGATCATGTCCCCCCTAACTCTTCTGTCTTCCAGCGAAGTGAGGTTTAATTCCCGTAGTCTCTCCTCGTAGCTCATACCTCTCAGCTCGGGTACTAGTCTGGTGGCAAACCTTTGAACCTTTTCCAGTTTAGTCTTATCCTTGACTAGATATGGACTCCATGCTGGGGCTGCATACTCCAGGATTGGCCTGACATATGTGGTATACAAAGTTCTGAATGATTCTTTACACAAGTTTCTGAATGCCGTTCGTATGTTGGCCAGCCTGGCATATGCCGCTGATGTTATCCGCTTGATATGTGCTGCAGGAGACAGGTCTGGCGTGATATCAACCCCCAAGTCTTTTTCCTTCTCTGACTCCTGAAGAATTTCCTCTCCCAGATGATACCTTGTATCTGGCCTCCTGCTCCCTACACCTATCTTCATTACATTACATTTGGTTGGGTTAAACTCTAACAACCATTTGTTCGACCATTCCTTCAGCTTGTGTGTGTGTGTGTGTGTGTGTGTGTGTGTGTGTGTGTGTGTGTGTGTGTGTGTGTGTGTGTGTGTGTATCTACTATTTTTGTATCACACAAGATTCTGATCTTAGTAATCTACAATCCCCCACCAAACAGTAGAAGACCCAGGCAGGAGTATGATGACAACAACAAGGCATGTATAGATGAACTGCAGAAGGCAGCAACATTAGCTCACAGAATGAGAGCGAGACTGCTGGTCATGGGGGACCTAAATCACGGAGAGATAAATTGGGACTCCCCATGGCGGGGAAGAAATGTGGGGAGCAAAGTTAGTAGATGTTATAGAGAGGAATTTCCTAACACAACATGTGAAGGAAGACACACGGGAAAGAGGAGGAGATGCACCGAGCCTATTAGACCTGACTTTCACCCAGAACGTAGAAGACATCTAAAATTTGGAACATGAAATACCTCTAGGGGCCAGTGACCATTGTGTCCTAGTCTTTGACTACATGATGGAACTCAAACTTGTGACCATGGGACAAGAGGTCCGGGAAAGAAGAGTTGACTACAGGAAAGGGGACTACAGGAGGATAAGGGACTATCTGGGAGAAGTGCAGTGGGAGGAAGAAACTAGAGGGAAAACAGTCTAAGATATGATGGACCTAGTCATACGGAAATGCCAGGAGGCTGAAGAGCGATTTATACCAACAGTAAAGGAAAAAAGTAAGAGGGAATATAATAACCCATGGTTTAACAGTGTCAGGAAGCAAAAATGAGAAGCAGGTGGGAGTGGAGGAAGTACAGAAGACAAAGGACAGAGGACAACAGGATCAGATACAACAGAGCTAGGAACGATTACATTAACATATGACGAACATCGGAAAGAAACTATGAGAACGATATTGCAATCAAAGCAAAAAAGAAATCTAAATTACTACACAGCCATATAAGAAGAAAAATGTTGGAGAACGACCAAGTGACAAGACTAAGGAAGACAGAGGGGGCATATATGGAAAATGACAAGGAAATCTGCGAGGCACTGAATGCCAGTTTCCATGGAGTGTTCACTACCGAGCCTGAGCAGCTCCCATTATTAGAAGGGATTACCCTAGATGAAAGACTATCAGATATAGAGGTGTACAGCATAGGAGGTAATGAAACAATTGACAACACTAGATGCAACTAAAGCAGTTGGACCAGACAAAGTATCACCGTGGATACTAAAAGAGGTATTGCAGGCCCTCAGCGTGCCTCTGGCAAGGATCTTTAATGGATCACTTATGTCGGGAGAATTGCCCAATTGCTGGAAGGGGACAAATGTCGTACCGATTGTCAAGAAAGGCGATAGGGAGGAAGCACTTAACTATAGACCTGTATCACTGACAAGCATCCCCTGTAAAATACATGAGAGAATAATTAGGCTAAGACTGGTTGCACACCTAAAGAACATTAGGTTTGTAAACAAACATCAAAATGGGTGTTGAAAAGGGAAATCTTGCCTAACAAACCTTTTGGAATTCAATGATAAAATAACGAGGATAGGGCAGGACAGAGAAGGTTTGGCAGACTGCATATTTCTGGACTGCCAAAAGGCCTTTGATAGAGTACCTCACATGAGACTGCTATTCAAACTTGAGAGGCAGGCGGGAGTAAGCGGAAAGGCCCTAGCATGGGTAATGAACTACCTAACAGGAAGGAGCCAGAGAGTTACGGTAAGGGGCGAGTCCGACCACTCGTTACTGGTCGGACTGCCGACCAGTAACGAATGGAGTACCTGAAGGATCGGTGCTGGAACCAATTCTATTTCTAATATACGTTAATGACATGTTTACAGGAGTAGAGAGTAGAATCCTACATATCGGTGTTCGCGGATGATGCAAAGTTGATGAGAAGAGTTGTGACAGATGAGGATTGTAGGATCCTATAAGAAGACTTGAATAGGTTGCAGAGATGGTCAGAGAAATGGCTACTGGAGTTCAACACGAGCAAATGTAAAGTTATGGAAATGGGATTAGGTGACAGGAGATCAAAGGAACAGTACACAATGAAGGGGAACTGCCTACCTGTGACGACTCGAGAAAGAGACCTGGGCGTGGACGTAACACCTAATCTAACTCCTGAGGCACATGTAAATAGGCTATCGACAGGATATCGACAGGGAGCCGGTCGGCAGAGCGGACAGCACGCTGGACTTGTGATCCTGTGGTCCTGGGTTCGATCCCAGACGCCGGCGAGAAACAATGGGCAGAGTTTCTTTCACCCTATGCCCCTGTTACCTAGCAGTAAAATAGGTACCTGGGTGTTAGTCAGCTGTCACGGTCTGCTTCCTGGGGGTGGAGGCCTGGCCGAGGACCGGGTCGCGGGGACACTAAAAAGCCCCGAAATCATCTCAAGATAACCTCAAGATAACCTCAAGATAGCAGCATACTTTACACTGGCAAAAGTTTGAACATCATTCCGAAACCTAAGTAAGGAGGTATTTAGGGCGCTTTACATTGCCTACGTGAGACCAGACTTAGAGTATGCCGCCCCATCATGGAGTCCCTACCTGAAGAAGCACATAAGAAAACTGGAAAAGGTGCAGAAGTTTGCAACAAGATTCGTCCCAGCGTTACGAGGGAAGGGATATGAAGAGCGCCTGAAAGAGCTGAGCCTTACGACACTAGAAAAAAGAAAAGGAGAGGGGGGATATGATAGGAACGTATAAAATACTCAGGGGGATTAACATAGTGGACATAGACGAAATGTTCACACGGAATAGTAACAGAACGAGGGGACATGGGTGGAATTAAGCTGGAAACTCAGATGAGCCACAGAGATGTTAGGAAGTTTTCCTTTGGCGTGAGAGTAGTGGAAAAATGGAATGCACTTAAGGAGCAGGTTGTGGAACGTAACTCTATTCATAATTTTAAAACTAGGTATGATAGGGAAATGGGACCGGAGTCATAGCTGTAAACAACCGATGGCTCGAAAGGCGGGATCCAAGAGTCCATGCTCGATCCTGCAAGCACAAATAGGCGAGTACCTGGTTGATAACTGATTGATGGGGTTCTGGGAGTTCTTACTTGTGAAAGTTTTGTCCACCAGGCTGTTGTTTGGAGCGGCCCGCAGGCCCACATACCCACCACAGCCCGGTTGGTCCGACACTTTTTTTTAGAAAACAGTCTAGTTTTTTCTTGAAGATGTTGACGATTATTCCGGCAATATTTCTTATAGTCGCATTTTCTTCCATGTCGTTCACTCCAGTACGTTGTTATTTTACTGTGTAGACTTGGGATCTGTCCCTCCAGTATTTTCCATGTGTATATTATTTGGTATCTCTCTCGTCTCCTTTCTAGTGAGTACATTTCGAGAGCTTTGAGACGATCCCAATAATTTAGGTGCTTTATCACGTCTATGCGTGCGGCATATGTTCTCTCAATATTCCCTCAATTTCAACAATCTCTCCTGCTCTGAAGGGGGAAGTGAGTACTGAGCAGTACTGAGTACACACATACATATATATATGTACTCATTCACACACTCATGTCCCCCCCTTTTCCCAGCTTCCAAACACACATTTATATGCACCTATTTGATCTTAACCATTACACATAAAAATTCTCGTGTGTAAAACATGGGCGCTGCGTGGAATAGCAGTGAGGGAAGAATAGGGAGATATCGGAGCCGGGCTGAGCCTCCACCAGGGAACCTCACCTCCAGTTTTGCCACACTCAAAGTTGCTCCGTCAAAAAACATGGAATTGCTCTGCTGGATTGAATGAAACTGAAGAGATTCCTCTGCATGGATGAGAAAAATTGGGCTTCATCTCCCATGTGTGTGTGTGTGTGTGTGTGTGTGTGTGTGTGTGTGTGTGTGTGTGTGTGTGTGTGTGTGTGTGTGTGTGTGTGTGTGTGTGTGTGTGTGTGTGTTTGTGTGTGTGTGTGTGTGTTTGTGTGTGTGTGTGTGTGTGTGTGTGTGTGTGTGTGTGTGTGTGTGTGTGTTTGTGTGTGTGGATATTTACTATTTCTATTTACTATTTGTGCTTGCAGGATCGAGCTGTTAGCTCTTGGCCTTACAAACTGTTGGTTGTCGTATGTACTAACTCCCGACATATTTCATCTATCATATCTACTACATATTCTCTCTAACACACACACACACACACACACACACACACACACAGGGAAAAGGTTCAAAGGTTTTGCCACCAAACTAAACTGTTTAATAAATACTGACTAAGCCCCCCCATTACCAAGGAAAGATGTACAGGTTTCTTTAATGGAAACGTAAATGATTGATGAATCCTGGCCCGTGTAATATGTATTCCTCTCCTGACATAACAGCTACAGGAAAACACACAATCCTTAACGCTAACGCCTCAGCAGCTTACCGTGTGACGCAACGAACAGCGGGTATCGTACTGGTCTTACTCTGTACAACAGTTTGAGTCTCTGGTGTGACATCCTTAGACCTCTCTGGCACTCTCTCAGGCCTAGATTTATAGCTACCTTCATATCCCCCTCAGTCCCTCTGCATCTCCCTCACTCGACCTAGCCACCATCACACTTCCCTCACCATCACCACCCTCACCATTACCCCAAACGTGACAGGGAGACATCATCCCCCGTCACCACCAATCACCAGCACCACCCAAGCCAACCTTAAGGCGTGTCCTCACGATGATTGCACGTGTGGTGATGGTGCAAGATGGTGCACTCACAGTGACGCATCAATGGTCATCATCCGGCAGAGGTTGGAGAAGTTATCGAGGTCTTCTGTTTGTGTGAGGATAATGAGACAATAAACATATGAGTGGAAATGGACTCAGGATGGCAGAGATGAGGAGTTGTGTTATTGGTGTTGTCCAAGTGTTGCTGTTTTATGAAGAGTGTGACGGTTTGGTCGTGAGACTGAGATTGTCAGTCGAAGTATGTGTGAGTTAGTCGCAATTCAGGTAGGTGAGGGTAGGTTATGGTAGGCTAAGTTATAGTACATTAAGTAATATGTGGTTAATGTGTATAAGGTTAGGTTTGATTGGGGTAGGTTAGTTGAAAATGGGTTGCTATTACACTCAGAAATCACAATAGTATCAAATGAACAAATCCACAAGGGCCGCGACGAGGGTTCGAACCTACGTCCGAGAGGACGTAGCGGGATTTTTAACCATATCGTAGCTCAGTCGATTAAGGCAGCGTCTGGGATCCTCTCGGACGTAGGTTCGAACCCTCGTCACGGCTCAATG
>NC_091189.1:16920680-16970680 GCF_040958095.1 Procambarus clarkii
GTAAACAGGAGAGAGGTTACCATGGCAACAGCCCTTAAAATTATACAATTAAAACATTCAGCATCAGCTGCTTTGTGACACTTGTATTATCTATTCTAAATCTCCGGTTCTCCCAGTTGTATTTCTAGCGGATTCGACTAATCCGTTAAAAATACGACGTATTAGTAAACATTAAAGCATCGTAATATGGACGTTTTGCCTCGATAGCTTAGGACGGTTGATTGGGTTCGCACGTTTCTGTGTAGATACAACAGTTGCATTTTTTACGGTGTGGCAGAGTGGGAGATTATGTATGCAATGTATTTATTTTCATGTGGGGTCATGTGTCATTAAGGTCTCGTGGGGTCATGTGTCATTAAGGTCTCGTGGGGTCATGTGTCATTCTGGTCTCTTGGGGTCATGTGTCATTCTGGTCTCTTGGGGTCATGTGTCATTAAGGTCAACTGGAGTCATGGGGTCATGTGTCATTAAGGTCAACTGGAGTCATGGGGTCATGTGTCATTATAGTCTCTTGGGGTCATGTATCATTCTGGTCTTTTGGGGTCATGTGTCATTATGGTCTTGGGGTCATGTGTCATGTGTCATTATGGTCAGTTGATGTACAGTGATGTATGGTCCCACAATTCAGCAGTGGTCCTGTTAAGAACGTCCCGTCATATCACGGGGGTTATTCAATCGCCTAATCGAAATTAATCGATTGGCTCAAATTTGTTAGTAATGATTAATCTACAATGATTAGTTATAACAAGGTCCAGCCTAACTGAAACTGGTGGGTTAGGCTTCAGTGGCGACATGGTAGGCTCTTTTTTTTTGTTGACTAGAGTTGGTCCAGAGAGAATGGACTTGAGAATGGTCCAGGACGGACCGAAACGTCGTCGTCCCTTCACCTTCTAGTGTGTGGTCTGGTCAACATACATCAGCCACGTTATTGTGACTCATCGCCTGCATATGGTAGGCTCTAGTGCTGCTCTAGACCTCTAGGGTATATGGTGAAATATATACCCTTGGACTTCTCCAAGGGTATATATTTCTCCTTGGAGAGGAGAAATTTCCAAGGAAAGTCCAAGGAAATTTCTCCTTGGACTTCTCCTGCCGAATAATTACAGAGTAGTATACTGCAACTACTATATGAGGCATACAGTAGTATACACATTCGCTCCCCGGTGGAGGCGGAAACAAATGGGCAGAGTTTCTTTCATCCTGATGCCCCTGTTACCTAGCAGTAAATAGGTACCTGGGAGTTAAACAGCTGCTACGGGCTGCTTCCTGGGGATGTGTAACAAAAAGGAGGCCTGGTCGAGGACCGGGCCGTGGGGATGCTAAGCCCCGAAATCATCTCAATATATCCTCAAGATAACCCTAATTAATCTAACCTAACCTAAGCTAACCTAACCTATCTTAACCTAACCTAACTAACCTAACCTATCTTAACCTAACCTAACTAACCTAACCTATCTTAACCTAACCTAACTAACCTAACCTATCTTAACCTAACCTAACTAACCTAACCTATCTTAACCTAACCTAGCCTATCTTAACCTAACCTAACCTAACCTATAAAGATAGGTTAGGTTAGGTTAGGTTAGGTATGACATATGTTGTTTATGTTGATTATATATATATATATATATATATATATATATATATATATATATATATATATATATATATATATATATATATATATGTCGTACCTAGTAGCCAGAACTCACTTCTCAGCCTACTATGCAAGGCCCGATTTGCCTAATAAGCCAAGTTTTCCTGAATTAATATATTTTCTCTAATTTTTTTCTCATGAAATGATAAAGCTACCCATTTCATTATGTATGAGGTCAATTTTTTTTATTGGAGTTAAAATTAACGTATTTATATGACCGAACCTAACCAACCCTACCTAACCTAACCTAACCTATCTTTATAGGTTAGGTTAGGTTAGGTGGCCGAAAAAAGTTAGGTTAGGTTAGGTAGGTTAGGTAGTCGAAAAACAATTAATTCATGAAAACTTGGCTTATTAGGCAAATTGGGCCTTGCATAGTAGGCTGAGAAGTGCGTTCTGGCTACTAGGTACGACATATATATATATATATATATATATATATATATATATATATATATATATATATATATATATATATATATATATATATATATATATATAAAGCACAAAAAATATTCAAGGAAGGGGGTGGTAGGAGAAAAGCACACAGAAACTGTATTGGAGGGGATCTAAACATTCCCTCTAATGCGTTATGCGTGGTTTCCTCCGAGGCTATGGGTCCCCCTTCTTCCAGCTAGAGGTGGTACTCCCTTCCCTATATATATATATATATATATATATATATATATATATATATATATATATATATATATATATATATATATATATATATATATATATATATATATATATATATAAATATAGGTAGTGATCATGTCTCCCCTTACTCTTCTGTCTTTCAGTGTCGTAAGGTGCATTTCCCACAGCCTTTCCTCGTAACTCATGCCTCTTAGTTCTGGGACTAGTCTAGTAGCATACCTCTGAACTTTTTCCAGCTTCGTCTTGTGATTGACAAGGTACGGGCTCCATGCTGGGGGCTGGGGCTGCATACTCCAGGATTGGTCTTACATATGTGGTATACAAGATTCTGAAAGATTCCTTACACAGGTTCCTGAAGGCTGTTCTGATGTTAGCCAGCCTTTGTGTTGCTCACGTGGCCCCACAAAAAGGAGGTGATTTGATAAAATAACTATGCCCAAGATTACCATCAAAATGCCGTCGGAATGATGAACAAATAGCCTCGGTTACCGTTATCTTTTGTATGGTCACTAATGGTCGAGTGGTTAAGGTCTCCTGTACACCAGTTGCAAAGTGCTCCGGGCAGTATGGGTTCAAGTCACTTCTGGGGTGTGGAGTTTTCAGTTGCATATATGCCTGGGGACCATTCAGGCTTGTTCGCATATATATATATGTATATATATATATATATATATATATATATATATATATGTATATATATATATATATATATATATATATATATATATATATATATATATATATATATATATACATATATATATAGGGGGGTACCACCACTGGTGCAATTATAGGGACCCACAGCCTCAGAGAAGGGAACACAGAGCATTCAGGGAAAAACTTGCCATTTAACTCTGAATACGTAAGAGTGTTCGCTTCTCCTACCACCCCCCTTTTTTTTATAGTGTACACTTTATTATGCAAGGTTATACAGTTACATATCTGATTTTATACAAAAAATTAACATTAAGAGCACAAAAAAAAGTTCGCTTCCTAGAGGCTGTAGATTTCCTCGAACTCCTCCGACGCCGGGCATGAACCGAGGATGCAGCGAGCATTCCCCCTCTGGATCGCGACACTGAGGCGCTGAAAGAGAAAACTTGCTGTTCTAGGGTCTCTTGTGGTGTCAATGAGCTTGGAACCAAGATCCTTAAGAAACCTTCTTGCACTCTCTCCCCATGGGCCTAGGGTCTCAGACCCTATTGGAACAAAGTTGTACCGATGATCTAATTGCCTGTACTTGGCTGACTTGTGTCTTTCTCTGCGTGTCGCCGCGGCTCCTGCTGTGCCGGCAGAGAGGTTGATGTATGTGGTTGCCAGGGTGGATACACAAGTATAGTCCCATGCCAACTGTCTGCCACCCTTCCACGGTCGCAGTGTGATTCCGTCTGGTCGGCCGGCAAAGCTAACAGAGTCACGGTTCAGTAGATTGCGGGGCTCTCTCTCCGCTGGACACTGAGCAGAGGCAAGGCTTCTTTTAATGATGTCATTGACTTCGTCGTGTCTAGTGTGCCAACCACCAGATTTTCCACAGTGCAGGCCATGCAATCCATATTCGTCAGCATCTGCCTCGCCGCAAATACACCTATGAACAGTGTGGATAGGGGCAGCAAGACGGAGAGCGACTGCAATACGGAGCTCCTGCGGATCAAGACGTGTGCCTGTCGCAGACGTAGGGACTGCCAAAAGGAAGTCCCCTGCATGGGGAGCCTGCACAGCTGTGAGGCGTGCACGATCACTGGGGGTGGGTTGTTGCTGCCTCCAGCAAAGCTCTGGCTTCTTTGTCTACAATGGGGCTGTCCCAACTGGATTGTTTCTTGGCTTTCGGCATGGCTGGTTTGAGTGCTGGGTCTGCCATGTATGTATATATATATATATATATATATATATATATATATATATATATATATATATATATATATATATATATATATATATATATATATACATATATCAGATATATTACATTTTCTCCTCAAGAACAGCAATATTAAAAAGACTAAAATTTTAGCTATGCAGAAAAAGTTACCAGCAAAGACTAAAAATATATAAAATTTTATTTTATTTAACCAAAAAGACAACAATTCCTATTTCGCCCAAGACCTGCCTCTGGGAGCCGAGGCTGCTGAGTGCTTGTGGCTGAGGACAGAAATTGGGCCCTTCAATCAACGCCTGCTGGGGTGGTGCCCCCCCCCCTCCCCCCTCTCTCTCCACCACTACCCTGCCCCCCTCCACCACTACCCTGCCTCCCTCCACCACTACCCTGCGTCCCTCCACCACTACCCCGCCTCCCTCCACCACTACCCCGCCTCCCTCCACCACTACCCTGCCTCCCTCCACCACTACCCTGCCTCCCTCCACCACTACCCCGCCTCCCTCCACCACTACCCTGCCTCCCTCCATCACTACCCTGCCCCCCTCCACCACTACCTTGCCTCCCTCCACCACTATCCTGCCTCCCTCCACCACTATCCTGCCTCCCTCCACCACTATCCTGCCTCCCTCCACCACTACCCCGCTTCTCTCCACCACTACCCCGCTTCCCTCCAACACTTAATCCGCACCATTTGTACCCAAGGTATTGGCCGGGTGGCGTCTCGCTCCAGTAAAGTTGACTTAATGAGATGCCTCGCTCTTCGATCCTTCCTTGTTTGGGTTCCTGTCTCTCAGTCTCTCTCAGTCTCTCAGGCTCAGTCTCTCAGTCTCTCTCAGGCTCTTTCAGTCTCTCTGTCTCTCAGTCTCTCAGTCTCTCAGTCTCAGGCTCTCAGTCTCTCAGGCTCTCAGTCTCTTTCAGTTTCAGTCTCTCTGTCTCTCAGTCTCTCTCAGTTTCAGTCTGTCTCTCAGTCTCTCTCAGTTTCAGTCTCTCTGTCTCTCAGTCACTCAGTCTCAGTCTCTCAGGCTCTCAGTCTCTCAGTCGCTCTTAGTCTCTCTGTCTCTCTATCTCTCAGTCTCTCTCAGTTTCAGTCTCTCAGTTTCACAGTCTCACAGTCTCTCAGGCTGGCTACGTGTGACAACTTGAGCTATAATGCTTGAGATATTTACAAGCAAAATTGTATTCTTTAATTATGCTGAGGACTAAAGTATACTTGCTGAGTGGTCAGTAATCAATGGTGATGTGCTTAATATGCCTTATGAGAGTGATACATCTTAATAACCCTCATAAGGTTGATTACCCTTAATAAGCCTCCTGAGATTGATAGGCCTTAATAACCCTCCAGAGGTTGAAGGGCCTTAATAACCCTCCAGAGGTTGACAGGCCATAATAACCCTCCAGAGGTTGAAGGGCCTTAATAACCCTCCAGAGGTTGACAGACCATAATGACCCTCCAGAGGTTGATAGGCCTTAATAACCCTCTAGAGGTTGATAGACCATAATAACCATGAATGCGTCTCATGTTTTAGGATTATATAACATTGTTTTGACTTGTTTTATGGGATTATAAAATAGTTTAACTTTTCATTTCTCGACATCAGCGATGATAAAAAAGAAATATTTGATGATAATGTTTCGTCTACGAATTATATTGTGGTTAAAGATATAGTAACCCAAGACTTACAAGCCGCCTCGTGTGTCTGAAATGTGTCTTGAGATGAAGGTGAGTGAAGGTGAGACTTGAAGGTGAGGCTTGTCTGGGATGGAGAGCGTGTTAGGGAGGATTGACTTGGAGCCATGAGGTTATCTTGAGGTTATCTTGAGATGATTTCGGGGCTTCAGTGTCCCCGCGGCCCGGTCCTCGACCAGGCCTCCACCCCCAGGAAGCAGCCCGTTACAGCTGACTAACACCCAGGTACCTATTTTACTGCTAGGTAACAGGGGCATAGGGTGAAAGAAACTCTGCCCATTGTTTCTCTCCGGCGCCCAGGATTGAACCTGAGACCACAGGATCACAAGTCCAGTGTGCTGTCCGCTCGGCCGATTAGCTCCTGAGTCGTTAGTCGTTAAGTTATGTTACGAGTCGTTAACTGTTCACACCCCGCTGTTCACGCAGCAGTAATTGGGTCCCATGGTTGTTAACCGATTGGTGGGACGAGTTTCAGTGGGTTAGAAACTAGTGGGTTAGCCTCATTAAAAAACTGATTAGACTGATATAAAAGCTAGAAAGACAGAAATTAGACTTACTAAACAGCATGGATTAAAGAGATCAGACATTAAACCACAAGCAAGAAATAGCTCAGTTTTCTCAACAGCAATAAGTAAGTACGTCAGACTTACTAAATATTAAGAAAAAGGAAACGGATGAGACCTTCTGAAATCATCAAGGGTTTATAAGACTTTAGGCACTTGAAAACTTTTCACCGAGCATTAATAGCTTTTCCTTGCAACTTTCTCTTACCTGTCGGACCATCCTTTCACTCCATCACTGGAAAATATATTAACTTGGCCCCAAGTAGCGTCCTTCACTCCTCTCTCCCTTAACTTCAATATTTCCCCCGTGACGCTTTTCCTTCTTACAAGGAAATATGAAATGATGAGGCCCTCTAATTGAGTGTTTTGTTGAGTGGAGCCAGAGGAGGTCAAGGGTCAGGCTAGTTGACTGTTCTGTGGAGCCAGAGGTCACTAGTGGTGGTCAAGGGTCAGGCTAGTTGACTGTTCTGCGGAGTCAGAGTTCACAAAAGGTGGTCAAGGGTCAGGCTAGTTGACTGTTCTGTGAAGCCAGAGGTCACTAGTGGTGGTCAAGGGTCAGGCTAGTTGACTGTTCTGTGGAGCCAGAGGTCACTAGTGGTGGTCAAGGGTCAGGCTAGTTGACTGTTCTGTGGAGTCAGAGGTCACGAGTGGTGGTCAGGGGTCAGGCTAGTTGACTGTTCTATGAAGCCAGAGGTCACGAGTGGTGGTCAGGGGTCAGGCTAGTTGACTATTTTGTGAAGCCAGAGGTCACTAGTGGTGGTCAAGGGTCAGGCTAGTTGACTGTTCTGTGGAGTCAGAGGTCACTAGTGGTGGTCAAGGGTCAGGCTAGTTGACTGTTATGTGGAGTCAGAGGTCACGAGTGGTGGTCAGGGGTCAGGCTAGTTGACTGTTCTGTGAAGCCAGAGGTCACGAGTGGTGGTCAGGGGTCAGGCTAGTTGACTATTTTGTGAAGCCAGAGGTCACTAGTGGTGGTCAAGGGTCAGGCTAGTTGACTGTTCTGTGGAGTCAGAGGTCACTAGTGGTGGTCAAGGGTCAGGCTAGTTGACTGTTCTGTGGAGTCAGAGGTCACGAGTGGTGGTCAAGGGTCAGGCTAGTTGACTGTTCTGTGGAGTCAGAGGTCACGAGTGGTGGTCAGGGGTCAGGCTAGTTGACTGTTCTGTGAAGCCAGAGGTCACGAGTGGTGGTCAGGGGTCAGGCTAGTTGACTATTTTGTGAAGCCAGAGGTCACTAGTGGTGGTCAAGGGTCAGGCTAGTTGACTGTTCTGTGGAGCCAGAGGTCACTAGTGGTGGTCAAGGGTCAGGCTAGTTGACTATTCAGTGGAGCCAGTGGTGGTCAAGGCTCAGGCTAGTTGACTATTCAGTGGAGCCAGTGGTGGTCAAAGGTGAGGCTAGTTGACTGTTCTGTGAAGCCAGAGGTCACTAGTGGTGGTCAGGGGTCAGGCTAGTTGACTGTTCTGTGGAACTATGGACAGGAACAATGGTCAAAGGTCATACTGATCGAATATTTTGTGGAATTTCACAAAAGACGGCGAAAGATCACACTGATCCTGGGTCAGTGTTGTGGAGTCAGGTGTCACGGAGGAAGGTCGCAGGTCATGAAGGCCCAGAGTGTTGTGTGAAGCCAGAGTCACAAAGGTCAAGGGTCAAACTGGTCGAGAGAGTTCCCACTGGTTGCATCCTTACCTTGTTATTTAAAATAATTAATCAGTATTTGCTCTGCTGAAAACAATACGTGAAATTATTTTGATATTATAGAATTATTACTATTAATGAAGGAATTAAAGTATTATGTCGTTGTAAAACTCCTAAATTACCTGGCATTCTCACTACTGAAAATAATATAAATTATGAGCTGTACCAATGCTGGGTGCTTTAATATAAGTCAATGTTATTATAATTTCAGGAATTCATGACATAATATGAGTTTGAGTTAGGGGGTTACAAAGGTATAGTCACTGACTTGTGTAATTTGTCTAGTGATTACAAAGGTACAGTCATTGACTGTTGTGTACTTTACCGTATTGATTACTGAGGTGCGATAACTATAATGAAAACTTTAGTGACAGTAGTTCTGTAATCACTAAGTAAAGTGCACATTGGTGAAAGAAGCCTTCAAGACAACACTAATGAAGCCTTGAATTATGAAGGTTTCCTTCGTTATTTATTAACCTGTTTTACGTTTTTCTTTGTCACCGAGATTGACTTGCTGAGTCTGTCTCTCACTCCCGCTCTCTCTCTCTCTCTCTCTCTCTCTCTCTCTCTCTCTCTCTCTCTCTCTCTCTCTCTCTCTCTCTCTCTCTCTCTCTCTCTCTCTCTATCTCCATGTCTCTCTCTCTCTCTCTCTCTCTATCTCCATGTCTCTCTCTCTCTCTCTCCCTCTCTCTCTCTCTCTCTCTCTCTCTCTCTCTCTCTCTCTCTCTCTCTCTCTCTCTCTCTCTCTATCTCCATGTCTCTCTCTCTCTCTCTCTCCCTCTCTCTCTCTCTCTCTCTCTCTCTCTCTCTCTCTCTCTCTCTCTCTCTCTCTCTCTATCTCCATGTCTCTCTCTCTCTCTCTCTCTCTCTCTCTCTCTCTCTCTCTCTCTCTCTCTCTCTCTCTCTCTCTATCTCCATGTCTCTCTCTCTCTCTCTCCCTCTCTCTCTCTCTCTCTCTCTCTCTCTCTCTCTCTCTCTCTCTCTCTCTCTCTCTCTCTCTCTCTCTCTCTCTCTCTCTGTCTCTCTCTCTCTGTCTCTGTCTCTCTCTCTCTCTTTGTCTTTTACCCTCGCTGTGTTTGTCTCCATCGATTTCTCTTTCTCTCTGATTGTCTCTTTCTATCTATCCTCCTCACTCTGTCTATCTCTCTCTATCAGTCTCTGATTTTCTCCCTAGCTATCTCTGTCTTTCTCTCCCGCTTCTTGTCTACCCCTTTCTGTCTCCGCTTATCACCCTGCCTCTCTGTCTCCGCTTATCACCCTGCCTCTCTGTCTCCGTCTTTCATATTGGCTCTCTGTCTCTCCGTCTGTCTTCCTCCTGTCGTCACGACAATGACAACCGACCAGCTGTCTTCTGATACTGTATTGGCTCTCTGGCCGGGTGCCCTCAGACGTGGCTGAAGTGAGGGGTCAGCCAGCGTCCAGCTCCCCTCACCCAAGACACCGTGAACCCGTCGACACTCTTCCTCTCCCTGGCTGTTCCTATCCGTGCCCCCTATCCCTGCCTATCCTGCCCCCCCTCCAGGCAGTGCTCACACAATACTACTTATGATTGTGCTGAGCCAAGTTACGGCCCCATTACGCAATCACCGTCCCCATTATCTCCTTCCCTATTATGGCGCCTCATGCCTTTGCTCAGTAGCTGCAGCGGCTGCTCTTGTGCCTCTCTTCTACTTCCAGTTGGCACCTGCTGCTTCCCTTGCCTCTCCTCTACCTCTAATGGGCACCTGGTGCTGCTGCTCTTCCTCTTATCTCTCCTCTACCTGCTGGCGCTGGGTCGCAGCTGCTCAGTACTACCTCATATTTTGCTGAAAAATCCCTACAAAACTTTCCTAATTCCGGCCTTGTTCCAAGTAGTGTTGCACTTCGCTCCATTGTGTTCATGCGGACCATTTTATCTGAGATCTGGTTAATTACTCCTTCACAAGCTGTAAGCAGCCATCACAATACATGAGCGTAAAGCTATAGATAGACATCACATCATACGTGACCTATCTTCGCCATCCTCAACTCAAACCCTCTCTACTTCCCTATCCTCTACTGTCCTGAACCCAAAGCCCCTTCCCTGCGTGTTTCTTGATATCCTGAAATCAACGCCCTATCCCTTCCTATCCTTATCTCCAAAGCGCTATCCCCCCTCCCTATCCTGAACTACGACTTGTACAGGCTGCTACACTGAAAGAAAATACAACTCCATAATAAGTTTAAAACTGAAAACACTAATGAGTCAAAAGGATCGTTGGCAGTAAATTATTTATTTGGCTCCGTAACAAGGAGGTCATCCGCACCAAACACACACAAACACTCAATATTCATCTAAACTTTGGGCTAGGCTTGTTAACCCAAAGAATCAAACCTGAAGGGATAGTGCAGTGCGGTCTTAAAGGAATTCAGGACATAATTCTAGAGCAGCTTTTTCGACCGTGGCTTCGCGAACAGAAAACAACACGAATATTTTTCAAATAAGCAACATAATTGTTAATGAAGTGTTTCTCTGTATATGATAAAATAATTTGTGGTTTGGTTAAAAAAAGGCATTGAAATGCACGTTGACATGACTGAAATGCACGTTGACATGACTGAAATGCACGTTGACATGACTGAAATGCACGTTGACATGACTGAAATGCACGTTGACATGACTGAAATGCACGTTGACATGACTGAAATGCACGTTGACATGAATGAAATGCACGTTGACATGACTGAAATGCACGTTGACATGACTGAAATGTACGTTGACATGACTGAAATGCACGTTGACATGACTGAAATGCACGTTGACATGACTGAAATGCACGTTGACATGACTGAAATGCACGTTGACATGACTGAAATGAACGTTGACATGACTGAAATGCACGTTGACATGACTGAAATGCACGTTGACATGACTGAAATGCACGTTGATATGACTGAAATGCACGTTGACATGACTGAAATGCACGTTGACATGACTGAAATGAACGTTGACATGACTGAAATGAACGTTGACATGACTGAAATGCACGTTGACATGACTGAAATGTACGTTGACATGACTGAAATGAACGTTGACATGATTGAAATGCACGTTGACATGACTGAAATGCACGTTGACATGACTGAAATGCACGTTGACATGATTGAAATGAACGTTGACAGGACTGAAATGCACGTTGACATGACTGAAATGTACGTTGACATGACTGAAATGAAAGTTGACATGACTGAAATGCACGTTGACATGACTGAAATGTACGTTGACATGACTGAAATGCACGTTGACATGACTGAAATGCACGTTGACATGACTGAAATGTACGTTGACATGACTGAAATGCACGTTGACATGACAAGAACGTTGCGTATCTATTATAAATGCATTGTTGTTGTACAATGGGATCGAAGCCTCGAAAACCTCCCAGATTCCCACCCCTGGACGTCCCTGGTTCGGAATCGTTGTTTTATAGGATTGGATTATCACGTTCTGACCCTTATAGCGTTACCAAAAAGAATGATTGTACACGCTACACTCATCCTCAAGGAAGGTATTACCTGTGGTTTACCTGGTGGTGATTTCGAGAGTTCTACTCCTTGCCTGTGGTCAGCCTTCCCTGGTGATTGTCTGGTCTGAGAGGCTATTTGTCTTTGTAGCTCTGCAGTCCACAGAGCCATCACAGCCTGACTGATCGGATAACTCTTGGAGAAATTTGTCCAGTTCTCTCCCGAAGGCTTCCTCTGTTCTTCCACGATGGGAGGGAAGGTGTAAGAATGTTCTCCTCCAAGAATGTAAGAATGTTCTCCTCCAACGTGATAGTGTTCAGTAGGTGGGTTAGAGGAAAGAATTAGTGTAGGCGCACTCTCGCCACAGCTTTTATAGTATGCTTTTCATGTCTATATAAACTCTAACGTAACTATGAGAACATCCGCTGGGGCTGTAAGGTGGCGGTGAAATTTTCTCATTGATATATATATATATATATATATATATATATATATATATATATATATATATATATATGTATATATATATACATATATATATATATATATATATATATATATATATATGTATATATATATATACTATATATATATATATATATATATATATATATATATATATATATAGTTAACAAATGGAATGCAGTAGGAAGTGATGTGGTGGAGACAGACTATTCACAGTTTCAAATGTGGATACGACAGAGCCCCCATAGGCTCAGAAACCTGTACACCAGTTGATTGACGGTTGAGAGGCGAGACCAAAGAGCCAGACCTCAACCCCCACAAGCACAACTAGGTGAGTATTCACACACACACACAAACATGGTACTAAAACAGGAACAACAGAAACATGCAGCATGAATATCAATGTAACTTTGACCAACGTGGAACCATCAACAGTGTTCCCGGCCGAGACCTGCTGCTCATGTCGCTTCTCTCACTATTAGAATAAAAACTAATGAAGCGATTTTCCTATAATTATTTATCAAATACGTTCCAATTAACTTCATGATTTGTTCTTATGGTCGAGATTATAAGCTAGGGGTGGATATATATATATATATATATATATATATATATATATATATATATATATATATATATATATATATATATATATATAAATATATATATATTTATATATATATATATATATATATATATATATATATATATATATATATATATATATATACAATTGAATCATAGAGTAATTGTGAAATGTGCGGGGGTGATATTCGCAGTGTCACTTCGCATCGTTTTCTTTGCCACAAATGCTGATGTGCTCATGTTGGGCACATACCCAGTAGGAATTACTGGGGGGGAAAAAAAATGGGTGAAACTAGCCCAATGCGTTTGTCTTCCAACCTCGGACAGACAGACAGACATTTCAGTTTATAGATATATAGGCGCCTCCCCGACAACTTTAATTATAGAATAAACTTGAGTTTCCCCCCAAAAAAACTTATTTAGCTGAGCTCGAGCGAGGGATTATAGAATATTTCTTGATATAATCAAGTTCTCAATGCTGTAGATATAATCCATGGATTATATCACTAATCTTGGCATTAGCGAAGGATTCTCTTTTTAGAATGAACCCAGACTCGTTCCGTGATTGGCTTAGAAATCATTACTACTCTCCCAGCTGTTTTGTGTTTACCTTTTTAGTGTTTGGGATTTTGTGAATTATAATTATGTTTACAGATATACATATAATCTCAATTTTCCTGCGGTTAATATATTTCTGTTGTTTAGATTTTGGTTTTCTGTGAAAGATTATCTTATATATGTGTTATTATGTCTTTAAGTCGACCCTGAAATGGTAGTACTTATAGTACTTATAGTACTTATAGTACTACCTTTTCGAACCAAAGTACCGTTCTGGTACCAAAGTTCTACCTGTCGAACAAACGTACTATAGTACGTTTTTTCGACAGTACCAGTAAGTAGTGATGGGCCACCAGCAAGTCACTTTTTGTACTTTTGCGCTGAAAACCAGTCCTAGTATTGCTTATATATGTACTATATTCGGCCTAGGATAAAGTGTATTTGCCTAAGATTGCTAGAAAAGGTTAGGTTAGGTTAGGTTAGGTTAGGTTAGGTTAGGTTAGGTTAAGTCTAATATTTGTATTGTAGGTAAAGTTTCTGGTTTGTCCAAATTCACTTACAGAAAATTCAAGTTTCTGGTGGTCCGTCACAACACATTGACACTTTCTGGTGGTCCACCACAATATATTGATACTTTCTGGTGGTCCACCACAACACATTGACACTTTCTGGTGGTCCACCACAACACATTGACACTTTCTGGTGGTCCGTCACAACATATTGATACTTTCTGGTGGTCCACCACAACACATTGACACTTTCTGGTGGTCCACCACAACACATTGATACTTTCTGGTGGTCCATCACAACACATTGACACTTTCTGGTGGTCCACCACAACATATTGACACTTTCTGGTGGTCCACCACAACACATTGATACTTTCTGGTGGTCCACCACAACACATTGATACTTTCTGGTGGTCCACCACAACATATTGATACTTTCTGGTGGTCCACCACAACACATTGATACTTTCTGGTGGTCCACCACAACACATTGATACTTTCTGGTGGTCCACCACAACATATTGATACTTTCTGGTGGTCCACCACAACACATTGATACTTTCTGGTGGTCCACCACAACATATTGATACTTTCTGGTGGTCCATCACAACACATTGATACTTTCTGGTGGTCCACCACAACATATTGATACTTTCTGGTGGTCCACCACAACACATTGACACTTTCTGGTGGTCCACCACAACACATTGACACTTTCTGGTGGTCCGTCACAACACATTGACACTTTCTGGTGGTCCATCACAACACATTGACACTTTCTGGTGGTCCGTCACAACACATTGATACTTTCTGGTGGTCCACCACAACACATTGACACTTTCTGGTGGTCCATCACAACACATTGACACTTTCTGGTGGTCCATCACAACACATTGACACTTTCTGGTGGTCCGTCACAACACATTGATACTTTCTGGTGGTCCACCACAACACATTGATACTTTCTGGTGGTCCACCACAACACATTGATACTTTCTGGTGGTCCGTCACAACACATTGACACTTTCTGGTGGTCCGTCACAACACATTGACACTTTCTGGTGGTCCATCACAACACATTGATACTTTCTGGTGGTCCACCACAACACATTGATACTTTCTGGTGGTCCGTCACAACACATTGATACTTTCTGGTGGTCCACCACAACACATTGATACTTTCTGGTGGTCCACCACAACATATTGATACTTTCTGGTGGTCCACCACAACACATTGATACTTTCTGGTGGTCCGTCACAACACATTGATACTTTCTGGTGGTCCACCACAACACATTGATACTTTCTGGTGGTCCACCACAACATATTGATACTTTCTGGTGGTCCACCACAACACATTGATACTTTCTGGTGGTCCACCACAACATATTGATACTTTCTGGTGGTCCATCACAACACATTGATACTTTCTGGTTGTCCACCACAACATATTGATACTTTCTGGTGGTCCACCACAACACATTGACACTTTCTGGTGGTCCACCACAACACATTGACACTTTCTGGTGGTCCGTCACAACACATTGACACTTTCTGGTGGTCCATCACAACACATTGACACTTTCTGGTGGTCCGTCACAACACATTGATACTTTCTGGTGGTCCACCACAACACATTGACACTTTCTGGTGGTCCATCACAACACATTGACACTTTCTGGTGGTCCATCACAACACATTGACACTTTCTGGTGGTCCGTCACAACACATTGATACTTTCTGGTGGTCCACCACAACACATTGATACTTTCTGGTGGTCCACCACAATACATTGATACTTTCTGGTGGTCCACCACAACACATTGATACTTTCTGGTGGTCCGTCACAACACATTGACACTTTCTGGTGGTCCGTCACAACACATTGACACTTTCTGGTGGTCCACCACAACACATTGACACTTTCTGGTGGTCCACCACAACACATTGACACTTTCTGGTGGTCCACCACAACACATTGACACTTTCTGGTGGTCCGTCACAACACATTGACACTTTCTGGTGGTCCACCACAATATATTGATACTTTCTGGTGGTCCGTCACAACACATTGACACTTTCTGGTGGTCCACCACAACACATTGACACTTTCTGGTGGTCCGTCACAACACATTGACACTTTCTGGTGGTCCATCACAACACATTGATACTTTCTGGTGGTCCACCACAACACATTGATACTTTCTGGTGGTCCGTCACAACACATTGATACTTTCTGGTGGTCCGTCACAACACATTGACACTTTCTGGTGGTCCGTCACAACACATTGACACTTTCTGGTGGTCCACCACAACACATTGACACTTTCTGGTGGTCCACCACAACACATTGACACTTTCTGGTGGTCCGTCACAACACATTGACACTTTCTGGTGGTCCACCACAACACATTGACACTTTCTGGTGGTCCACCACAACACATTGACACTTTCTGGTGGTCCGTCACAACACATTGACACTTTCTGGTGGTCCACCACAATATATTGATACTTTCTGGTGGTCCGTCACAACACATTGACACTTTCTGGTGGTCCACCACAAGACATTGACACTTTCTGGTGGTCCACCACAACACATTGACACTTTCTGGTGGTCCGTCACAACACATTGACACTTTCTGGTGGTCCACCACAACACATTGACACTTTCTGGTGGTCCGTCACAACACATTGACACTTTCTGGTGGTCCACCACAATATATTGATACTTTCTGGTGGTCCGTCACAACACATTGACACTTTCTGGTGGTCCATCACAACACATTGACACTTTCTGGTGGTCCACCACAATATATTGATACTTTCTGGTGGTCCGTCACAACACATTGATACTTTCTGGTGGTCCATCACAACACATTGACACTTTCTGGTGGTCCGTCACAACACATTGACACTTTCTGGTGGTCCGTCACAACACATTGACACTTTCTGGTGGTCCGTCACAACACATTGATACTTTCTGGTGGTCCACCACAACACATTGACACTTTCTGGTGGTCCACCACAACACATTGACACTTTCTGGTGGTCCGTCACAACACATTGACACTTTCTGGTGGTCCACCACAACACATTGACACTTTCTGGTGGTCCACCACAACACATTGACACTTTCTGGTGGTCCGTCACAACACATTGACACTTTCTGGTGGTCCATCACAACACATTGACACTTTCTGGTGGTCCACCACAATATATTGGTACTTTCTGGTGGTCCATCACAATATATTGGTACTTTCTGGTGGTCCATCACAACACATTGATACTTTCTGGTGGTCCACCACAATATATTGGTACTTTCTGGTGGTCCATCACAATATATTGGTACTTTCTGGTGGTCCATGACAATATATTGATACTTTCTGGTGGTCCACCACAACACATTGGTACTTTCTGGTGGTCCATCACAGCATATTGGCACTTTCTGGTGGTCCACCACAACACATTGGTACTTTTGCCCAAATAGTTACTATAAGTACTATCATGTCAGGAGGATGGGGGCTACTTTAATTATGTATTCTTTATACATTAGTATATTTTGAGCTTAGTATATACATGAAGATATTCCGTGTTTGTACAGTAACGTGTATTAATATACTCTGTAGAAAATATGCTGAAAATATTAAGAAAACGTCACTAAATACATTATCATATCTTCACATAAAAGTGACGTTCATATTGGAAAAGTCGCTCGCTTACTAGAGTCTGTGAGAACAAATTAACATCAACAAATCCTCACATCATCAGCAAATCTTCACATCATCAACAAATCTTCACATCATCAACAAATCTTCACATCATCAGCAAATCTTCACATCATCAACAAATCTTCACATCATCAGCAAATCTTCAAATCATCAGCAAATTGTCCTCTCAACATAAACTCTATCATCTCAACTTTCTGAAGCTCTCCAATAAACGATTAGATCTTTTATGGTGATTCGATTTTTGCTTCCTTGTTGAACCAATACCTTCCAGTCGATGATGTACTCACCTAGTTATGCTTGCGGGGGTTGAGCTTCGGCAGTTTGGTCCTGCCTCTCAACTGTCAATCAATTGGTGAGCAGATTCCTGAGCCTATTGGGCTCTTATTAGATGTACATATGATAGAGCCCAATAGACTCAGGAATCTCAAGGAAGGGGGGGCATATGGAACAAAAGTCGAATCACTATAAAGGATCGAATCGCTTATTGGAGACCTTTAGAAGGACGACATGATAGTTTATGCTGAAAGGAAGATTTAGGATACTCTTAAGATATATACTCTTGTTGTGTACCGTTGACCGATATTTTGAGGGATACTCTTGGGCATATCCTTGAGGGTTACTCAAAAGGTATACCTTTGTGGAATATTTTTGACGTATTGTCTACAGGGATACCCCCTGGGTGTAGAGCAGCCATCACAAGCCAGATGTAGCAAGGTTTACAGTTTAGTAAACTAGAATAGAACCCCCAATTGCAAATAAAGGTTTACGAAACACTATAATGTGACCCCCAAGGACCAGACACTATAATGTGTCCCCCGAGGACCAGACACTATAATGTGTCCCCCAAGGACCAGACACTATAATGTGTCCCCCAAGGACCAGACACATGTGTCCCCAAGGACCAGACACTATAATGTGTCCCCCAAGGACCAGACACTATAATGTGTCCCCCAAGGACCAGACACAATAATGTGTCCTCAAGGACCAGACACTATAATGTGTCCCCCAAGGACCAGACACTATAATGTGTCTCCAAGGACCAGACACTATAATGTGTCCCCCGAGGACCAGACACTATAATGTGTCCCCCAAGGACCAGACACTATAATGTGTCCCCAAGGACCAGACACTATAATGTGTCCCCAAGGACCAGACACAATAATGTGTCCCCCAAGGACCAGACACTATAATGTGTCCCCAAGGACCAGACACTATAATGTGTCCCCCCAAGGACCAGACACTATAATGTATCCCCCAAGGACCAGACACTATAATGTGTCCTCAAGGACCAGACACTATAATGTGTCCCCCAAGGACCAGACACTATAATGTGTCCCCAAGGACCAGACACTATAATGTGTCCCCCAAGGACCAGACACATGTGTCCCCAAGGACCAGACACTATAATGTGTCCCCCAAGGATCAGACACTATAATGTGTCCCCCAAGGACCAGACACATGTGTCCCCAAGGACCAGACACTATAATGTGTCCCCCAAGGACCAGACACATGTGTCCCCAAGGACCAGACACTATAATGTGTCCCCCAAGGACCAGACACTATAATGTGTCCCCCAAGGACCAGACACAATAATGTGTCCTCAAGGACCAGACACTATAATGTGTCCCCCAAGGACCAGACACATGTGTCCTCAAGGACCAGACACTATAATGTGTCCCCCAAGGACCAGACACATGTGTCCTCAAGGACCAGACACTATAATGTGTCCCCCAAGGACCAGACACTATAATGTGTCTCCAAGGACCAGACACTATAATGTGTCCTCAAGGACCAGACACTATAATGTGTCCTCAAGGACCAGACACTAATGTGTCCCCCAAGGACCAGACACATGTGTCTCCAAGGACCAGACACTATAATGTGTCCTCAAGGACCAGACACTATAATGTGTCCCCCAAGGACCAGACACTATAATGTGTCCCCAAGGACCAGACACTATAATGTGTCCCCCAAGGACCAGACACTATAATGTGTCCCCCGAGGACCAGACACTATAATGTGTCCCCCGAGGACCAGACACAATAATGTGTCCTCAAGGACCAGACACTATAATGTGTCCCCACGGACCAGTCATATGTGTCCCCAAGGACCAGACACTATAATGTGTCCCCCGAGGACCAGACACAATAATGTGTCCTCAAGGACTAGACACTATAATGTGTCCCCACGGACCAGTCATATGTGTCCCCAAGGACCAGACACTATAATGTGTCTCCCAAGGACCAAACACTATAATGTGTCTCCAAGGACCAGACACTATAATGTGTCCCCACGGACCAGTCATGTGTGTCCCCACGGACCAATCATATGTGTCCCCACGGACCAGTCATATGTGTCCCCAAGGACCAGACACTATAATGTGTCTCCAAGGACCAGACACTATAATGTGTCCCCAAGGACACATTATAGTGTCATGACATGACACATTTCTCCCAAGTAAGAAACAGGTTCATTGCTAAACCGTCTTTTTCGTAACATAAGTGAGAGATGAAGCATGTCATGGCTCCGTAAGAGACAAGCTTACCCATGCTAACGGAACTACAACACTACAAATGAACAAATCCACAAGGGCCGTGGCGAGGATTCGAACCTGCGTCCGAGAGCATCCCAGACGCTGCCTTAATCGCCTGAGCTACGACATGGTCAAAAGAGTTGAAACCGAAGTGGATTTGTTCATTTGATGCATCACGCAATTGTGATTTCTGTGTGTTACAACACTACAATTTGCCCCGTAATAGAGTAGCTAAATATTTCCATATGAAAACACAATAAGAAAGCGTTACCAAATTGGGTCATATTATCACCCAATTAGAGTCATAGCTGGAAGAGTATTTACTCATTATGATCAGACAAATACGTTAATGTGTGAAAATATTGAGGCTGAGCGATTACTATTAACATCTGTATTTACAAAATTAACATGTAATTTTGCCTGTTCAGAGTAATTCAATTAGGACTTATTGCATAGGAATGTTACTCATATCTACAGGGCAGAAGATCATGCATTAGACAATAGGTCTGAAGAGTATATTTAAACATACAAGTATTTCATGAGATTACAATCTACTTCATCAGATATAAAACATGTTTAATTTACGAATTTGTCAATAAGAACATAAGAATGAAGGTGTGCTGCAGAAGGCCTATTGGCCCATACGAGGCAGCTCCTATCAAACTTTCAATAAAATGAAACTTTCCATTATTCACTGCCGCACAGGACAGGGATTGATGGATAGAGATGCAGCTTAAAAAATATGGACACGCAAATTCAGGATAAATTGCTGGAATATCTTCCAATATTCCAGATTCAATTAATAGTTACAGAGTTGATTGTACAGTGGATCAGGGCTAAAACCTGTATAGTTTACCATTAAGTAACACGCTGTTCATGGAAACGTTTTAATGGTTCATCACCGAGTTTACAGGCTAAATATTCTGGAAGACTCAGCCATACCGTGGGATTGAACATCCGTCCGTGGGATCCGCAGGTACTCACAATACCAACTCAATCATGTACAGTTGTTTTTTACCCTGTTGTTAACCTGTAAAACCATCAGGTGTTAATCTCATTTACAGTAGCACCAACAATATTAACGGATTTAACTGGATCATTATTATCTTGTGTGCAGAACACTTCAATCAGACCCAAAATCTGGTTACAATATGTGATACAAAAAGAACTCTCTGACAATAATTGTTTAATAATGGTACGTAATTGTTGTCATGATTCTGTATTTTTTCGGGACGCAGATTTCAGTAATATATTCATCGCATAACCTCGTGTAATAGTACTCAATAGATAAATATATAAATCTAGCAAAGATAGGGCGCTCTGTATAAGCGAGATATTTGTTGATGATTCTAATATTACCTAACCTAACATAACATAACGTATCCAAGCTTTTGGCTAAGTCTCTTATTCCCTCAAACAAATCGCTTTATATAACAATTACATTTACACACACATATATATATATATATATATATATATATATATATATATATATATATATATATATATATATATATATATATATATATATATATATATGTTGTACCTAGTAGCCAGAACGTCGTACCTGGGCTACTATGCAAGGCCCAATTTGCCTAATAAGCCAAGTTTTCTGAATTTATATATTTTTCAAATTTTTTTCTTATGAAATGATAAATCTATCCATTTCATTATGCATAAGTTAATTTGTTTAAATTTGAGTTAAAACTAACGAAGATATATGACCGAACCTAACCTAACCTAACCTAACCTAACCTAACCTAACCTAAAGTAACCTAACCTAAACTAACACAACTAAGTCAATAAATTATGGTCTTAATGTAATATGATAATAATTCAAATAAACTAATTGGAAACAATTTATTGAAAATAAAGAAAATCACTCGGCCTATTAGGCAAATCGGGCCTTGCATAGTAGGCCGAGAAGTGCGTTTTGGATATATATATATATATATATATATATATATATATATATATATATATATATATATATATATATATATATATATATATATATATATAAAACTTGGCTTATTAGGCAAATTGCGCCTTGCATAGTAGGCTGAGAAGTGCGTTCTGGCTACTAGGTACGACATATATATATATATATATATATATATATATATATATATATATATATATATATAAATGTTCGTTTGTTGAAAATCACTAATCTCCGAAAGTTCATCACCGATTGCTTTGAAATTTTCACAGAACGTTCCATTCGCATCCGAGCAAGTTTTTATATACATACTATATTGATGTCACGTCTGTGATGGGAAAAATATGTTTTTTTTGAAAAACTGTGTTATTCATGTGTTTTTCATGTGAGGGAAATCTTCGAAACCTCTTTACCGATTTCTTTGAAATTTTGACACAACGTTACATTCGAATAGGCGCGTGTTTTTATATAATTAATATATACATGCCTCACCTGTGACAGGAAAAAAACATGCTGTTTTTGAAAAACAGCGCCATCTGTTGAATGTAAGAATGTAAGAGTGTGTGTGTGTGTAAATCACGAAAATTAACACGTGATGAAAAATATGACAGTGTCAGACCACGGAGGAAGAATTGAAACAGGAATTTCCTTAATTACTTTCGTATATTAATACATCTTCAGAAAGAATGATTTACATGTCAAGTATTGGACATATATATGCAGGAGAGAGAGGTGAAGTGATGTGAGGTACAATGAAAAATGAATGAGAATTAGGTGGATACTGCAAAAGACCTATTGGCCCATACGATGCAGCTCCTATTTATACCCACACATGGATAATAATAGCATAAGATAGTAAATATTTACAATGAATTAGTGAGTCAAATGTGTATCAATGACCCTATTCAAATCACCCTTTAATTGATCAATCAAAAATGGATCTAAGTTATATAAACCACTGCTAATCTTCAAATTACTATCTTTTGTAATCTGTACTAAAGCAGATTCAAATATGTTCCTGTTATAAGAGATTTTACAATTCGTTATTGAAGAAGTCATCTTCCAATCAATTTGGTGAGCATCTTCTGACAAATGAACGAACAAAACATTAGACAATTGGCCATGTCTTACAGAGTATTTAATACTCTGTAAGACATGGCCTTGATACTCATGTAAGACTGTAAGTATTAATACTCAGAGTATTTACTACTCTGTAAGACATGGCCAATTGTCTAATGCTTTGTTTGTTCATTTGTCAGAAAAGGCTCACCAAATTGATTGGGAGATGGCTTCTTCAATAACGAAATGTAAAAGCTTTTACAATTCCTTTTAAAAGCTTTTTACAATTGATTTTTTCAATTACCATCGACAGTGAAAAGAAACATAAGAAATATTGAGAAAATTCGTGTTAGAATTATTAATCTTACCTTTTCGGTCATATATAACAACATATGTTTACAAGAGAGACTGCTACCAATATATATATATATATATATATATATATATATATATATATATATATATATATATATATATATATATATATATATATATATATATATATATATATATATACAACACAGTCTGGTCTTACACACTTGATGTAAACACATGGTTTTAGTCTCTTAGTTTCCTGTTATCACCAAGAAGCTAAATCAAGGTATGGTATACGCAAGGTATACGCAGAGAGGAATACCCTATTTTCCAGTGCTAATACTCTGATAGTTGACTTTATTATTCATAAACTGAGTTCAGGACGTAAGTATACTTAGAATACTTGCTGGTCGGTCAGTAATATAGGTCTTAATAACCCTCCAGATTTTTTTTATGCCGTAATAACCCTGCAGAGGGTTCTAGGCCTTAATAGCCCTCCAGAGGTTAACAAACCTTAATAACCCTTCAGAGATTGATATAGGCCTTAATAACCCTCCACAAATCATCAACCCTTTCTCGAACCCGGTATTTACCCAGGTTTTTCCTAAATCTAAACTTACTCATCTGTTATCCATTGCTTTCACCTTTTAAGCAAAATAAAAAGTATTTAAATCATACTGACACTGTTCGTCGGTCTGGCGGCCATCACAGCCTTCGGTACGGTGTAGTGACAAATTACTCCCTGCAAGTGCCAATTAATAGATGGAGCTGCACCTGCCATTAATCTGTGACCGGGAGAACAACCACCTCATAAAATAAACCGGAGGAAAGTCAACATCAGGGCCGGGAACAGGCACGGTCCAGGAAAGTCAACATCAGGGCCGGGAACAGGCACGGTCCAGGAAAGTCAACAACAGGGCCGGGAACAGGCACGGTCCAGGAAAGTCAACAACAGGGCCGGGAACAGGCACGGTCCACGAATTTCCTGTTGTCTCACTCTTTGTAAGCCTGAAACGTTTCGTTTCCTTAGAAGCAATATAAAATTATACAAGTTTAATGAGACTCCTGTTAATACTATAAATACTAGAGGAGCTGGAGAGATGATTTTAATAATAATAATAATAATAATAATAATAATAATAATAATAATAATAATAATAATAATAATAATAATACATTTATTGTAAATTTTTTATATTTTTTTTTGCTTTTGAAACTGAAGGTTAGGAGAGTTGGTGAAGACTCCATCCATCTGTCTCACTACGTCAGACCTTAATCCCACACGCTGCCAGCGCTTCCTGCCCTCCCTCCCTCTTCCATCACCCCTCCCTCTCTCCCTCTCCCCTCCCTCCCTCACTACCTAACTCTCCCCCATTCCATCATATTGCCAGCCTTTCACACCTGCTTCATCTCGGGCTCCTTTTCCCTCCACTTTTCCATCACTTCTCCCTCTTTCTTTCCTTCCCTACTATCTTACTCTCCCCACACCATCACATTACTTTATCACTTATACTCTCCTCCATCCCGATTTTTTTCCATCCCTGTAACACTTTGCCGTCTCCTCCTCGCTCCCTCTCTCCCATCCCCCATTTATCTCTTCTACCGGCGCTTCCATTACTCTATACCCATTTCCTCCTGGTTCTCCACGCTCTCTTCCCACTCCCAGCACCCAGCGACACCCATTCCTTCCTGCCTTCTGTCTGAATTTTGTTTCCATTGTTATCCTTATTTAATAAGTTAATTCTTGCATTTCTTATTGAATTTCTTAAAGAGAGTGAGAGAGAGTGTGTGGCAGTTCTATATCTGTTTAATAAAGCTATTTGTTTTAGAAACTTTCCCATCCATTATTCATTTACTCATGAAGTATAAAACATTAATTTACGAATATAGTATAACCGCTTCTCGTTTACTTTGTCTATCTTCTTCGTTTTATATATTCATAAATTTGTCCGGGATTGCGATAGACAAAGAAATTTTAAACAGGCAAGTGCACTTATCCGAGAGACTAATAGATAGACTGACAGAGAGAGAGAGAGAGAGAGAGAGAGAGAGAGAGAGAGAGAGAGAGAGAGAGAGAGAGAGAGAGAGAGAGAGAGAGAGACAGCCATAGGTAAGGAAAGTGTGTGCAATAGCGATAGGCAGAAGGAGAGAATGTGTGAGAGATATTCCGTGACAGACAGATAAGGAGGTAGTGGGAGAGAGGTCAGCAAGGCGAAACTGTTCTATACGAGCCAAACATACAGGAAGAAATAGACGTTTCTGATGCGGCTTTTGTGCTTCTTGACACACCTCACCCTGGAGTAGGAGACCTCCCACAACCCTCTCCAGGTGTGCTCCAGGTATACCCTAAATACCTTTTTTTTGTGTAGGCATGTTCCTGCGCGGGCTCTAAGCTTTTGGCTGGCCTGGTAAGTGTTAAACATTTCTGTCTTACAAATGGGGGTAGACGAGTATTTATGACTCGTATGTGACTTCAGTGAGATTATGTCCAATGTGTTTAACAACTTCATATGCTCTGTTGAATCTCACTTGAAATCATATTTGGTTTATAACTCTGCACTTGTGTTAGGTAATATCTTAGTGATCCGTCGGGCATTCCTCTACAATGCTGACATTTCCTCGTTTTTTTTAAATCTGTAGGCCTATTTCCCATACACATGAGTATCCAAGTCTGATGCAGTGTAAATGCACTCCTGTTTTTCTATTGTACCCATTCAGCAAAATAAATGGTTCATGGCTGGTTGAATTCTTGTACCAATCCGCAGATCCTGATGTTACAGCTGCTGTGTTGTGGTCACTGTACATCTTCTGCATTGCTTTATCTCTGTTTTCTTAATCTAAGCTAGACTCTGTGGTGTGTATATGTCAACATTCCTCCCTACTGTTGAGTCACCCCTATGTACCGTTAATTCACTCTAAATACCGTTGATTCACCCTAGATACAGTTGACTCACCTTAGAGACAGTTGACTCAGCTGTACACCCTTGACTTGCCACAGATAACGTTGACTCACCCTTATTCCTGACACCTTATGTTTAATCCATGTCGTGGCAAAGATCCAATGTGACCTTGTTGCTCTCTTGCGTCAGTAACTCCACCAACGCAGTCCGGCTCTTATGTCATCGTTCATGTTGCTGCTTCTCGTCCACTACGGGCTCACCATAGCCCGTGCTACTTGGAACTTTTTGTTCCAGGCAGCGAATCTTTAACAACATCTCGTCCATCTTCACTGTGACCGTTGTCTTTGTGTTTAAACACGTCTCTCCTCTTCCTTCTCCTCGCCTTCCTTTTGCATCTTCTGTTCCTATCCCTCCTTTTCTTTTTCAGCCTTGCCATTTATCTCTTCTTCGTCTTGTATATTTTCTCAACCATCTATCGTTGCTCCTTCTCGTTTTCCTAAACCTTCAAATTTTCCTCCTTCGCCTGTCCTCGTATCATCTTTGTCCTTCTTTATTATCTTCTCTTCCTCTGGGTCAACTTTCTGTTCTTCATCTTTATCCTGCGTTGTTAATTATTAACCTCTTTTAAAGCACACATCTCGTTTGTTGTCTGTGTTCCAAACTGTTCCACATATCTGAACTTTCTTTTCCACACATGCGCCCTGTTTTTCACAGATTTGGACTCTCTCTCACTCTCTCTCTTACACACACATGTACCGTCTGTTCCTTATATATACATGTTTGTGGTTGGAAAAGTGAACGATGTGGGTGTCGTAGTCGAGCTTGTTACTGTTGGGCGTGAGGAGTTACTGAATGGGTGACCTTGTAAACAACTTAGCCTGAAGGGCCTCGTTGACTCCAAACAGCTTTCCTGTCTGGGACACTGGTATACCAGTTCACCATTGTCTCCTCAGCCAGGTGTTGCACACACGTGCCTTCCACACTTCCCACACCCTCTTCCACACCTCCACCTCAACATCAGTATCTCTTCCTCTTCCCAAACCATCACACTCCCTCCCCCCACACCCCTACGCTTCCATAAATAATAATAGTAATACAAATGTATAATGAAATCATAGTAACGTGATGCATCAATGAGATATATCATTGATACATCACGTTAATGGAATGCCTTTGTGCATTTGAAGGGAAGTGTTGGAGGTGAACTCTTGGTGCAGGCGATGAGTCACAATAACGTGGATAAAGTATGATGACCAGACCACTCACTAGAATGTAAAGGGACGACGACGTTTCGGTCCGTCCTGGACCATTCTCAAGTCGATTGTCGACTTGAGACTCAAGACACAATCGACTTGAGAATGGTCCAGGACGGACCGAAACGTCGTCGTTCATTCACATTCTAGTGTGTGGTCTGGTCATCATGAAGCCTCTGAAGCCTCTGAGTGGGCTTCAGTGGAAGCTTCAGGACCCCAAGAGGATTCAGTTGAATCCCAGGTTGCATTGCTTTTGCATGTCGTGGCCGAGTTGTTGAAGGCACATGCTTAGGAATACCCAGTATGCAGGTTCGAATCCTCATAATGGCTTTTACTGATTTTCTCAATAATATTAATAATTTATATTTATATAAAATACATTTAAATCATTCGTGGGTACATAATTAGTATAAGCTATATAAAGCTACTAATACGCATAACATTTGACGCATAACATAACTAGGTGAACTATTTAAATGCTTAATTGGGGAAACAATATTAAAGGAGAAGTAAGCTAAGAAATATTGAACTCTTAAGAAACAACAACGACATTCCAGCCTTACCAAATTATAAACGTTGCTGCTCCATTACGAGTCGTGTTCCCTAACGTCACTACTCGTGTAGTCATCGGGAGGAGAAAACCTTCACACAAACTGTATGAAGAAAAAAAATATTTAAAACACGTATCAAATGAATTTAATTTACTTGATTTAAGCGGTAAATTGATTTAATAATTTTGAATTAAGCGGTATTTAATAATGGAAGGCATAGACTACTTTAATGTTGAAAATTGTAGTTACAGCAACTGCACGGATTTATTATTTAATGTGCACAATAGCAGCAGTACACAGGTTTACACGTGGTGAGGGAGACATTTCAGTAAAATGGGTTACATAATGTTAAGTATTTCTTACTTTCTCCTTTACACTGGCTGATAATTCAGTTTTTATTTCATGTGGGAGATCTAATTTGCGAGCCTTAGTTTGCAAGACATTTCTGCTGTAGTAAAGTCGCACTCTTGGATTATCATAATGTTATTTGTTTCTTGGTGGTGCTCTTGGGTTCTCTCGCAGCTCTCTAGGAAGTGTTTAAGGTCAGGTGTATTATTGTTGTTCAGAGTTTTACAAATATGAGAACATTTAAGAGTGTGTACAAAGACTTCATATTTAACATATTTAGAGGTGCTGAATGCTGTCTGGGATTATAATTTGTTATAGTTCTAATTACTGATTATGTTGAGTAATTATGGGTCAAAGGTAATTTTGAGCTATACAGATATGGATAGGTGAGGGGAAATAATAAAGTGTTATCACTGTACGCAGGTTTCAGATTTTAGAAAGAATTGCAAAACTGATTTAGAAACTCTAAAATTCCGTTTATTGTTAAATGTATATGCCAAAGAATTTCCCATCTATTCTGCTCTCAGTTTGGATATTATTAATTATCAGTTCAATTTGACTGGGTGACCAGCTTCAATAATATGTAATAGTTCTTCAATGTAAAGGATGAGTTTTATTAATAGTCAGTCATAAATGGGCTTTTTCAGTTCAGCATTCACTGCGTCAGATAGAATAAGTGGGTTAGTATTCGGGAAAATGAAGATTGTCATCAGCAATTAAAATTGACTTTTTGGGTAAAAATAGTAAAAAATAAAAATTGATAAAATAAAGTAAAATGTGGCATTTTTTACGTCCTTGAAGTAAATGAGAAAGAAGAGTGGACCAAGTACACTACCCTATGGGAAGGTAAGATCGAAGGTATTGAAACTCTTCCTCTTCCAAACACCCTTCCTGCACAGCGTCCCTCTGATCTCCCCTCCCACACCCCCACACACCTCCCCTCCACGCCCCCACACACACCTGCCCTCCACACCAGCTCTGCTTCACACCCTGACACATCCCTCCCCCACCTCCCCCCATCCCACACTATACACCACAGTATTTTTATTTTATTCTCTGCATTCTGAGAAAAAGATTGTTCATCCGAAGTTGAGTGTCATCTGGATGAGAGCGAGGAAAGAGGGGTCAGGTGGGGCGAGGGGAGACAGGGAGAAAGAGGGGAAGAGGGAGAAAGGGGAGAGAGTGACTTATAGAGATGGCAGGGAGAGAGAATTTTGAGAGAAGACAGGGTGCTAGAGAACAGGGCGCGAGAGAGCAGGGAGATATGAGATAGATCAGGAAATATAATATATTATTAATAGGAGGGGACGAATGGGAAGAATGGAACCCATGGAAGATAAATGAGAGAACACAAGAACAGATGACAGAAGCTCTTTTGAAGCCATTTGATCTGTTGTGAAGATCTCTCCTGTCAAACCTAAAGGTCACTCCCTGGAAAAGCTACATATTGTATCCTCCCAGATGAACTCAGGCTGTAGAGAGAGAGAGAGAGAGAGAGAGAGAGAGAGAGAGAGAGAGAGAGAGAGAGAGAGAGAGAGAGACAGAGAGAGAGAGAGAGAGAGAGAGGGCCCTATATCATTAATCACAAATTCTGTCAATATAATCGGCAGTGAAGTAATGACTAAAAGGGAACTCTGAGTTCGTAGTTCTCCTTTAGGTGTGTGTCTCTCTTTGTCCTCGCTCTCACACTTTCTCTCTCTTCGCTGTCACTCATACAAGCACAGCCACCTCCACCATCACCACCACCACCACCATCACAACCACCACCATCACCACCACCACCATCACCACCACCACCACCACTATCACCACCACCACCCCCATCACCACCACAACCACCACCAACATTCACCACCTCCACCACCATCACTCAAATGAGCAAAGCCATCACCATCAACGCTACCGTCACTCACCATCACTCATCTCCACCACTAACATTTCCCCCACACCTCTCCAACATTCCTCCAACAGTGATTCTTAGAAACAGATGAACCAAAAAAAAAAAAATTGTCATTTAACCTAAAAACTGTGGAAATTCTAATGTGAATGAGTAATTAACTCATAATGCCTACCCAGGAGTGAGACTCATGTAAAGTGAGAATAAAAATACAAAAGTTACATTAATAAAGAGGAAAACACGAGGTAGATGAGAATAGATATAGTGATATCAAAATAGGAGGTGATATCAAAATAAAAAAATACTATGATATCAAAATAAAAAAAATCTATGGCCAGTAGCCCTCTGCAGTTTCTTCTTTTGTTGCTAAAAAGTTCTTTTCAACCCAATTTGTCTGACTCTTAAGATGTTAATAATGTTAATGATGTTTGAATGATGTTAATAATAGCTGTAGGCCTAAGCTGACCTGGAGGCGTCAACGTACATATAGGAATCACTTCCTTAAAAATAAATTAAAGATTTTATTTTGTGTCTAATAGAGTCTTAAGAATAAGTGAGTGAGTTACAAGGTCAGTGTTGTCTTAAGCTCCATAAATGAAGCAGTGACTGATGGGAACGTCTTACCTGCTCGTTTATTACTAGCTTCACCAGCACTGAATGGTGAGGGTGTTACCGAAATTTTTCAGACCGACGTTCGAGGCCGCTCCGGGATACAATTAACACGAGAAAAGCCTAAATATTTGATTAGATGCTTCTAATACTTCTCTGACACCATATTAAGTGTAAATAATCGGTAAATGTCTCTCTCTGCTGTTTGTTCGTTTCTCTCTCTCTCTCTCTCTCTCTCTCTCTCTCTCTCTCTCTCTCTCTCTCTCTCTCTCTCTCTCTCTCTCTCTCTCTCTCTCTCTCTCTCTCTCCTCTCTCTCTCTCTCTCTCTCTCTCTCTCTCTCTCTCTCTCTCTCTCTCTCTCTCTCTCTCTCTCTCTCTCTCTCTCCCTCTCTCTCTCTCTCTCTCTCTCTCTCTCTCTCTCTCTCTCTCTCTCTCTCTCTCTCTCTCTCTCTCTCTCTCTCTCTCTCTCTCTCGTCTACGTTCTTAGTAATTCACAAGTAATGCATAAGTCTTATGTACCCAGATTACAAAATACGACAGCAAACCCATCGCTAAAGACTATTGGAAACTTTCACCAATGTTCAGTGCAGAGTTCGCGAACATTTAAACAAACGCAGCGTTCGGAAATGAAAAAAATTCGTGCATACGAATGAGAAGGAAAAGGCTTCAGTAAACGCTGAGGAATCTTTTCCACAGACACAATGGAAGTGGACCAGGAGGAGATTGCTCAGAAGATATATGCGAGAATCTTTTCCACAGACACAATGAAAGTGGAACAGGAGGGCATTATACACAGACATTATACTTCCTCAGTTCATTGTCCAAGCTAAACCAAGCTTCCGAACTATATTTAATGGCTCAAAATGTCACGCTAACTTAATATTTAAATGATGCTCACATCACCTGGTTGATGTGGGCATCATTTGCCCACATTGCACCAGTCACGGTAGTTATATAGCATGCTGACACACCACCCCAGTAGTTATGCTTAGTCCATTCTCAGTAGTTACATTCACCGGTCACCGTCGTTCATGTTTTTCAGCAGGAAATGTATCCAGCCGTCGCCTACCTCGGGCAGACAGTCAAAAATTGGTGGCAGTTGACACTCATGGGAGTTTGCATCTGTTTTGCATAATTAATGGTTGAAGGGTCCGCAACGAAGGCCTAATAGTGTTAATAGTTAATTCTACTGTTGTCAATACTAGGCCTACTGTTGCTACTGTTGCTGCTTCTGATACTTGCGCCACTAGTACTGTTGTCATCACTATTACACAGTGTTCACTTCATATGTTGCCTCTGAAATTCCATTTTTTTTGTTAACTTTGCGTCTAAGAAATTAGTTTGATTTATACTGCTGTATGCCTGTTTAGGCCGACTAGAATTGTAATGAGTTTATATAAGTGGTTACGAATAAACTTTCTGATTATGATTCTGGACAGTTTGAGCTTTAAGATCTTTCGGTCAGATTTACAGACACAGACGAAATGTACTTTTCTCAGGCATCAGATGGAGCATCTGATTGGCTTTCTGATAAATTTTATTATCAACTGTAAGATCAATCTTTATCATTAGGATATTTTTCTCTCTCTCTCTCTCTCTCTCTCTCTCTCTCTCTCTCTCTCTCTCTCTCTCTCTCTCTCTCTCTCTCTCTCTCTCTCTCTCTCTCTCTCTCTCCCTCTCTCTCTCTCTATCTCTCTCCCTCTCTCTCTTCCTCTCTCTCTCTCTCTCCCTCTCTCTCTCTCTCTTCCTCTCTCTCTCTCGATATCTGCTTGATGGGCTTCTGTGAGTACTACTCACCAAGCCCGGCCCGAGGCGAAGCTCAACTTGTGAGAACTTGGTCCAACAGGCTGTTGCTTGGAGCGGCCTGCAGATTTCTCACTTCATGTTAATTCTCAATATCTTTAAACCCAATTTGTACCCTCTACCTAGAGTGTCTCACCTCTGGGAGTAATTAGCAGGTCCTGAAACACCTGTGTTGCCTAAATATGCAACATTGCTGATGGATGTGAGAAACTGAGCTGAACGACTGAGGTAAACTAAGAATTGTTGTCAACTGCGACAGTGATCATGTTTGCTCAGTAATTGGCTCATCTTGTAGTTTGATCTATCCTCGAACTTGACTCATCCTTCAACGTAATTCATCCATCAGCTTGATTCATCCTCCAACTTGATTCATCTTCCAGCTTTACTCGTCTTCCATCTTGACTCATTTCTACCTTGACTCATTCTCCAGCTTGCCTCATCCTCCAGCTTGACTCATCCTCCAGCTTGCCTCATCCTCCAGCTTGCCTCATCCTCCAGCTTGCCTCATCCTCCAGCTTGACTCATCCTCCAGCTTGACTCATCCTCCAGCTTGCCTCATCCTCCAGCTTGACTCATCCTCCAGCTTGACTCATCCTCCAGCTTGCCTCATCCTCCAGCTTGACTCATCCTCCAGCTTGACTCATCCTCCAGCTTGCCTCATCCTCCAGCCTGACTCATCCTCCAGCCTGACTAGCCACGTGTGGCTCAGGACCTACTCCCTCTCGACTGGTGTCACATAGTTTATAACTCGACAAATACGACGCTGCACAGCACAGACGCCCCACGTTGGCTGTCAGATTTGGCAGCCATTGTGCAATTGCAGGTATATGTAAAGCCAAAACCCTTGGTGATATTGCCTGTGGTGCCAGTGGTGGTGGTGTCAGTGGTGGGGGTGTTAGTGGTGGTGGTGTATGTGGTGGTGGTGTATGTGGTGGTGGTGTCAGTGGTGGTGGTGTCAGTGGTGGTGTATGTGGTGGAGGTGTCTGTGGTGGTGTATGTGGTGATGGTGCCAGTGGTGGTGGTGTCAGTGGTGGGGGTGTTAGTGGTGGTGTCTGTGGTGGTGGTGTCAGTGGTGGTGGTGGTGTCAGTGGTGGTGTATGTGGTGGTGGTGCCAGTGGTGGGGGTGTTAGTGGTGGTGGTGTCAGTGGAGGTGGTGTCAGTGGTGGTGTATGTGGTGGTGGTGCCAGTGGTGGGGGTGTTAGTGGTGGTGTCTGTGGTGGTGGTGTCAGTGGTGGTGTATGTGGTGGTGGTGCCAGTGGTGGGGGTGTTAGTGGTGGTGTCTGTGGTGGTGGTGTATGTGGTGGTGGTGCCAGTGGTGGGGGTGTTAGTGGTGGTGTCTGTGGTGGTGGTGTCAGTGGTGGTGTATGTGGTGGTGGTGTCAGTGGTGGGGGTGTTAGTGGTGGTGTCTGTGGTGGTGGTGTCAGTGGTGGTGTATGTGGTGGTGGTGCCAGTGGTGGGGGTGTTAGTGGTGGTGTCTGTGGTGGTGGTGTCAGTGGTGGTGGTGGTGTCAGTGGTGGTGTATGTGGTGGTGGTGCCAGTGGTGGGGGTGTTAGTGGTGGTGGTGTCAGTGGAGGTGGTGTCAGTGGTGGTGTATGTGGTGGTGGTGCCAGTGGTGGTGGTGCCAGTGGTGGTGGTGCCAGTGGTGGTGGTGCCAGTGGTGGTGGTGCCAGTGGTGGTGGTGCCAGTGGTGGGGGTGTTAGTGGTGGTGGTGCCAGTGGTGGGGGTGTCAGTGGAGGTAGCGTCAGTGGAGGTGGTGCCAGTGGTGGTGGTGTCAGTGGTGGTGGTGTCAGTGGAGGTGGTGCTAGTGGTGGTGGTGCTAGTGGGGGTGGTGCCAGTGATGGTGGTGGTGCCAGTGGTGGGGGTGTTAGTGGTGGTGGTGCCAGTGGTGGTGGTGTCAGTGGTGGTGGTGCCAGTAGTGGTGGTGCATATAGGTTAAGATGTTAGAAGACATGGTGTCAGTCGTCCTCCCTTTCTCTCTCACTTATTCCTAATCACACACTCACACGGCTTTATCCCATCCCCTCACTTGTTATCCAGCACTCTCTGCTTCTTGCTCCGTGTATCTCTACCACTCTCACACACTCTTGCTCTTCCCCCCTTCTCTCTCCCTCCCTCCCTCCCTCATCCTACCTCATTCAGTGTACCAGATTCACCCTCTCTCCTTCTATCTCTCAGTCATTCTCAAGCACTCTCACTCTAATTCTCAGAACAGTCTCAGTCCTTCTGTTCTATACTTTCACCCACACTCATACAGTCTCTCTCATCCATCCTCTTACTCTGTATTTTTCTCCTCTTGTGTCTCTTGTAGTCTCTCATTCTCTCTCTCTATCTCTTTCTCTCCCCCCCTATTACCTCAAATTCATCTTGCCCCACACACACACACACGTGTGTGTATGTGTGTGTGTGTGTGTGTGTGTGTGTGTGTGTGTGTGTGTGTGTGTGTGTGTGTGTGTGTGTGTGTGTGTGTGTGTATGTGTGTGTGTGTGTGTAAGTACCTAAGTGTAATTACCTAAATGTAGTTGTGTAGTTACACGATGAGAGCTACGCTCGTGGTGTCCCGTCTTCCCAGTACTCTTTGTCGTATAACGCTTTGATACTACTGGCGGTTTTGTCCTCCACCACCTTCTCACTTAGCTTGTTCGAACCGTGTACCATTCTGTTTGCAAAATAAAACTGTCTAATATTTTTTCGGCACCTTTTTTCGGTGTTTCAGTGTGTGTGTGTGTGTGTGGTAACAAAGGTGCCGAAAAAAATATTAGAAAGTTTTATTTTGCAGAGTGGTAGACGGTTGGAACAAGCTAAGTGAGAAGGTGGTGGAGGCCAAAACCGTCAGTAGTTTCAAAGCATTATACGACAAAGAGTACTGGGAAGACGGGACACTACGAGAGTAGCTCTCATCCAGTAATTACACACTACTTAATCCAGTAGTGTGTGTGTGTGTGTGTGTGTGTGTGTGTGTGTGTGTGTGTGTGTGTGTGTGTGTGTGTGTGTGTGTGTGTGTGTGTGTGTGTGTGTGTGTTCGTATTTCGCGATACCGGTGGCGTCGTCTGCAGCTGCGATAAATTGGTTCTGTTTTGCCTTTCGGAGACAGATTGTGTTTCTTTTGTCCTTGGCTTCGGCCATAAATTGTCCGAACGTTTGTTTGGATACGCTTAAATCTTACGTTTATTTCTCAAACTTACTTTCCCTTGTTTCCAGAGACATAGTTTTGTCATCGTCTGAGACTTGAGACGATATAAACTTTGAATTGTGATATAATTTATGATCTTCACCTGCACGCGTTATATCACTTATTAAGTGTTATATAGTGGTTATTAATTGATGCTATATATATATATATATAATTAAAAATAATTCGACAGTAGCGTAGGTAAGGGTATTATCTACCTTTTTGTTATCTAGAGGTTATCTAGAGGTCTAGAGGTTATCTAGAGGTTATCTACCTTTTTGAGGATTGTATCTTACGTGACAGGGATGAAGGAGTGGATTATCTATAGATACCTTAGTGGCGCTTCAGGGATAGTCTGAAGTCTGATTTGGGTAGAGAGAGAGGTGCTTCTAAGGTCGTTCCTTATTGCGCGCATGCATGGTCTGGTGGTAGTGAATGGTGCTCCAGGTACCTTAGGTGCGCTCCACACAAGCTCTATATAGTCTCAGTTCGTGGCCAGTTAGGTAGCTCTGAGATCCTTATTGTCCACATCCAAGGGCGCCTGATAGCTGGGTGGACAGCGCTTCGGTTTCGTAGTCCTGAGGTTCCGGGTTCGATCCCCGGTGGAGGCGGAGACAATGAGCAAAATGTTTCTTTCACCCTGATGTCCCTGTTATCTAGCAGTAAATAGGTACCTGGGAGTTAGACAGCTGCTTCGGGCTGCTCCCTGGGGGTGGAGGCCTGGTCGAGGACCGGGCCGCGGAGACACTAAGCCCCGAAATCATCTCAAGGTAACCTCAAGATAACCATCCATGGTGTAGTTGGTAAGACAAAAGTACTTTCTTGTACTTTTGAGACACTAATTCGAATTTCCGATGAATCAAGTGAATGAAACATACAAAGTTATTTGTTCTTTTATCAAGAAATATATTTCGTTGAAAACGACAGAAAGTTTTAGATTTATGATTCTGGCACGAATCTTCTCGATATGTCTTGTGTTTTTCTTCACTGAAGCAGGAAGTTTAAAAATTAACTCTCCAATCCAAAGTTCATTTTTACTCTGTGTATTGGGTCTGACGCCTGGTGACGCGTTTCGCAAGGTCACTCCTTACATTCTCGAAGACAAATTCTACCGTCTTAGAACCGGGTTTTATCCGAATAGGTAACATATGGATGCATAGGTAACATACGGATGAATAGATAACATATGGATGAATGTCATTACATACGGGATATTGATAAGATATTAAATGTATCAATATAGAGTGTAACATATTGGCAGCTTATGTTCCTCTAGCTGCTTCCTTTCCTGTTGCAGGGTCATTCGGTCCTGCCTCTACGTTGGCCCGGGGTCTTGAAGTAGGAATAGTGTGTAATTGTGTATTAGCTCGTTATTTATTACTGGTCTAGATTTCTTGATATGCAGCGCCTCACTGATGTCTAATCTTCTATTGCCTCTTAATATAAGGTGTCATGGTATATATATATATATATATATATATATATATATATATATATATATATTCTTCTTTCTTAACCTAAGATTATCATCATTCAGTGTCAATGGAGGATCAGTTTGATAATAAAATATATATTTATGTTGTTTAAACTGCGTTTAGATGAGTTTGTGTCTAGAGTGTGTACATAATTTATCCAAGGCTCCCGCGCGCGCGCACACACGCACACGCACACACACACACACACACACACACACACACACACACACACACACACACACACACACACACACATACACACACACACGGTGAACATCCCGACCCATCCGTGCACATCAACTCTGTCACAGAAATGTACATTTTCTGCAGGTATCGTTCTTCACTTTAAGCTCTGGTTTATATTATAATAAATCCTACTGGGGGTGTGTGGAGTGAGGGGATGTGGAGTGGGGGGATGTGGAGTGGGGGTGTGGAGGGGGAAGTAAGGCGCATTTAAGGTTCTCCAGACCTAAGAGAAGCAGCCCACGGCCGGCAGGATACAGAAGTGTGGACATTATATATCATTGATGAAATTATTACAACAGGGAGTGTTGGGTACTCTCTCTCTCTCTCTCTCTCTCTCTCTCTCTCTCTCTCTCTCTCTCTCTCTCTCTCTCTCTCTCTCTCTCTCTCTCTCTCTCTCTCTCTCTCTCTCTCTCTCTCTCTCCCTCCCTCCCTCCCTCCTCCCTCCCTACCATCTCTCTCTCTCTCTCCAACCCATCCTCTTTATAAGATAGTACATTTTGTAACTATGTCGACGATCGTACAAATATCGTTGTGATGGGCAAATAAAAAAGTAGCATTTAGTTCTGTTCAAATTATTCAATTTACTGTTCGGTAAAGAAATTAACAGTTTGCTTCTGTTCGGAAAAAGATAAAGCTAAAAACCAATCTTAAATATTCCTAGGCCCAATATAGCACGAACACGTACTACACTAGGCCTCAGAGAGGCTTAAAATGGTTAAGGTTTTTTAGTTTAGTTTGGTTTCATTAAACACGTGAATAGGAAACTTTCGGTTTGTCCGAATTCAGCAATGCAAGTCTACTTGTTATTGGTCGATCATGACCGTATTTGAACGATAGACCTCGATAGAACGATAGACGATATAGAACGATAGAACGATTGTTACTATATGTACTGTCATATGGAGAGGACGGGGTGCTCTGTCTCTCTCTCTCTCTCTGGCTGTTTGTCTCTGTTGGTCTGTCTGTCTCTGGCTGTCTGTTGCCAGTCTGCCGTTCCATGCAAACACACAGCGAAACAATAACGTTGCTGCAACGTTGGAACAAGTGTTAACACCTCACAGTTGTAACAACCATTATATATAACAAGTTGTAACAACGTTCTAATACGTCATAAAAACGTCACACCAAGATGTAACAACTTTATTACAAGTTGTAACAAGGTAATCCTTGGGACCGTTACGTTGTGTGTTTGTAGGGTTGTACCTGGTCACACTCTGGTGATTGTTCCTTGACCCCTTGATTGTAGTGTCCCTGTCTCCCCCTCTCCTCCACCCCCTCCCCCAAGGTGGAATTATTGACCCCCCCCCCCCCGGATGCAACCTAACAAGCTGACTAACGCCTGAGTGCCTATTTACTGCTGGGTGAACAGCTGTATTAAGTGGAAAAGCTCCCGACCATTTCTGTTCTGCCCGGAATTCGAATCTGGAATTCTCGATTGTGAGTCGAGAATGAACCCCACTGAGCTACCGGGACCCCACTGAACGACCTATGCAGGTGGCCTTTGGTCGTAGGTTGCAGGTCGTACCTGGCAATTGGTCGTAGGTTGCAGGTCGTACCATGGCCCTTGGTCGTAGGTTGCAGGTCGTACCATGGCCCTTGGTCGTAGGTTGCAGGTCGTACCATGGCCCTTGGTCGTAAGTTACAGGTCGTACCATGGGCCTTGGTCGTAGGTTACAGGTCGTACCATGGCAATTGGTCGTAAGTTGCAGGTCGTACCATGGCCCTTGGTCGTAGGTTACAGGTCGTACCATGGCCCTTGGTCGTAGGTTACAGGTCGGACCATGGGCCTTGGTCGTAGGTTGCAGGTCGTACCATGGGCCTTGGTCGTAGGTTGCAGGTCGTACCATGGCCATTAGTCGTACTACTGAGGTCGTTCCGTAGTCCGTGGTCGTATTCTCTTGTCACTCCGACCCGCCCCCAAGTTTCGTCCTGGGAATATGTTTAGAAATTGCTGAACCTTGACCGAACTCGTCATGGATAAAGGTATTGCCGTAAGGCGCTGGCTGGCAGTAGCCGGCGGGGGTTGGTGGGCGGAATGGGCGAGGTTGGTGGGCGGAATGGGCGGGGTTGGTGGGCGGAGTGGGCGGGCAGGCGGAGTGGGCGTGCATATATATGTGTGTGTGTGTATGTGTGTATGTACTTACGTAGTTCTGTGTGTGCATTTATATATATATATATATATATATATATATATATATATATATATATATATATATATATATATATATATATATTTATATTTATATATATATATATATATATATATATATATATATATATATATATATATATATATATATATATATGTCTGAAAACTCACACCCCAGAAGTGACTCGAACCCATACTCCCAGGAGCAACGCAACTGGTAACTACAGGGCGCCTTAATCCGCTTGACCATCACGGCCGGACAAAAGGAAGTGATAGCCGAAGCTATTTGAACCACTTTCCCGCCGGCAACTCGGATGGTAATCTTGAGCATAGCATTTTATCAAATCACCTCATTCTTTGGGGCACACGTGAGGAACACAAATGCGAACAAGCCTGAATGGTCCCCAGGACTATATGCGTCTGAAAACTCACACCCCAGAAGTGACTCGAACCCATACTCCCAGGAGCAACGCAACTGGTAACTACGGGGCGCCTTAATCCGCTTGACCATCACGGCCGGACAAAAGGAAGTGATAGCCGAAGCTATTTGAACCACTTTCCCGCCGGCAACTCGGATGGTAATCTCGGGCATAGCATTTTATCAAATCACCTCATTCTTTGGGGCACACGTGAGGAACACAAATGCGAACAAGCCTGAATGGTCCCCAGGACTATATGCGTCTGAAAACTCACACCCCAGAAGTGACTCGAACCCATACTCCCAGGAGCAACGCAACTGGTAACTACGGGGCGCCTTAATCCGCTTGACCATCACGGCCGGACAAAAGGAAGTGATAGCCGAAGCTATTTGAACCACTTCCCCGCCGGCAACTCGGATGGTAATCTTGGGCATAGCATTTTATCAAATCACCTCATTCTTTGGGGCACACGTGAGGAACACAAATGCGAACAAGCCTGAATGGTCACCAGGACTATATGCGTCTGAAAACTCTTTTTCAGACGCATTAAGGCGCCCTTAAGGCATTTTTAGGAACTCTTTCGGATTAAGGCGCCCCGTAGTTACCAGTTGCGTTGCTCCTGGGAGTATGGGTTCGAGTCACTTCTGGGGTGTGAGTTTTCAGACGCATATATATATATATATATATATATATATATATATATATATATATATATATATATATATATATATATATATATATATAAAGTCATGGTAATATTGTACATTTTTAGGAACTCGTTAATTACATATATAAATATGCACTTCAAAGACTGTGCTCAAATGAGTTTGATGAGGACCCTGGCTATGATGAATATTACCAACATGAACACCCCCTACTCATCCCTCCTCCCCTTCCTTCCCCTCTCCTACCCCTCCCATACATTCCCCGTCCCACAGTCCCTCCCTATCCACAGTCCCACCTACCCTCCCTCCTTTCCCCCACCACTTCCCCCTCACCCCAAACTCCCCCCCCAATCCGAACACCCTTCATCTACACCCAAACCCCACCCTGAACCCCCTACACCCCCACCCCGATCCCCCTTCCCCTATACCCTCACCCCATCCCGGAACCCCTTCCCCTACACCCCCCCCCCCACCCCGAAAGTTATGTTTGCCAATAAGTTTCAACCCACTTGGAACATGTTAGTCAGGAGAGCCAATCAAAATAAGTGCATTTGAAATGTATTTTGCTATTATATGCATTAATTATAATGTACTAGGAAAATCATATGTTTATTGGATGGCCGCCGCGCGGTAAACAAAGAGAGAGAGAGAGAGAGAGAGAGAGAGAGAGAGAGAGAGAGAGAGAGAGAGAGAGAGAGAGAGAGAGAGAGAGAGAGAGAGAGAGAGAATGAGAGAGGGAGAAAGATATATATATATATATATATATATATATATATATATATATATATATATATATATATATATATATATATATATATATATATATATATATATATATATATATATATATATATATTCTCTCAAGAATCTCCCTAGAAAAGGAGATTAAGCCTATTCCATCATCACTTGTTCAACCATGTAACACCTGCATGTTCAAGAATAGAGAATTTACAGCAAGAGCAACAACAACTGGTGCTCAGACGTCTAGACAGTGTAGTCTACCCCCCCTCCCCTACTCTCCAGTACCCATGACCCCATCACACCTGGGGTCAGCAAGGCTCGCAACCCTCGCCGGTGAACAAGCACCTCGATCGTTTCTACCTGCCAGAGCCTAATTATCGAGACACCAGCGCCACCTGGACGGCCGTTTCTCCGTATATATAGAAACTAGTCAGCACCGCTAGTCAGAACATTCTCAGTCCTCCATAAGCCATATGGCTCTGCTTTCACGCTACCCTGTGTGATGGTAGATTTACACAGCTTAGTATTCAGTATTTTCAGCGTCATATATTTCTTTATTCTCTAACGTAACGTTAACTTGTCTGTTTGAATTATTTTTTTATTTTTGCACCTTGTAAGTAAGCCAAGTCTTGTTATTGTTTTTTGTTAAAATTAATTTTCATATTAAAATATTTTTTTTTCCAGTTTCTACGTCTTATCCTGCATTTACCACGCTGTGAAGAAGTCAACATAGCAGTTTTATTTGAATTTGTTTTTACTCTTTTTTGTTTATATGTTTGTGGCATTCCATCTGACCTAAGCCACTGCTCTTAGTGATTTTTACTGTAACAATATATATATATATGTTGTACCAAGTATCCAGAACGCTGTTCTTGGCCTACTATACAAGGCCCGATTTGCCTATTAAGCCAAGTTTTCCTAAATTCCTATATTTTTCTAATTTGTTTTCTTAAGAAATGATAAAGCTATCCATTTCATTATGTATGAGTTAATTTTGTTAAATCACCACGAACATTAACATGTAGGATTCTACTCCTGTAAACATATCATTTACGTAAATTAGAAATAGAATTGGTCCCAGCACCGATCCTTGAGGTACTCCACTCGTTACTGTTCGTCAGTCCGACTTCTCGCCCTTTACCATTACCCTCTGGCTCCATCCTGTTAGGTAGTTCCTTACCCATTTAGAGCCTTTCCGCTTACTCCTGCCTGCCTCTCAAGTTTGAATAGCAGTCTCATGTGCGGTACTGTATCAAAGGCCTTTTAACAGTCTAGAAATATGCAGTCTGCCCAACCTTCTCTGTCCTGCCTTATCCTTGTCATTTTATCATAGAATTCCAAAAGGTTTGTTAGGCATGATTTTCCTGTCCAGAACCCATGTTAATGTTTGTTTACAAACCTAATGCTCTCCAGGTGTGCAACAAGTCGTAGCCTAATTATTCTTTCAAGTATTTTGCAGGGGATGCTTGTCAGTGATACAGGTCTGTAGTTAAGTGTCTCCTCAATATCTCCTTTCTTGAAAATCGGTACGACATTTGCTTTCTTCCAGCAATATAGGGCAATTCTCCCGACATAAGTGGCTCATTAAAGATCATTGCCAGAGGCACGCTGAGGGCCTGCGCTGCCTCTTTTAGTATCCACGGTGATACTTTGTCTGGTATACAAGTGATACAAGCAGGTCCTACCGCTTTAGTTGCATCCAGAGTTGTCAACTGTTTCATTACCTCCTCTGCTGTCACCTCTATATCTGATAGTCTTTCATTTAGGGTAATCTCTTCTAACAATGGGTGCTGCTCAGGCTCGGTTGTGAACACTCCATGGAAACTGGCATTAAGTGCCTCGCAGATTTCCTTGTCACTCTGTATATGCCCCCTTCTGTTTTCCTTAGTCTTATCACTTGGTCATTTATCGACATCTTCCTTCTTATATGGCTATGTAGTAGTTTAGGTTGCTTTTTCGCTTTGATTGCAATATCATTCTCATAATTTCTTTCCGATACTCTTCTTATGTTAATGTAATCGTTCCTAGGTCTGTTACATCTAATCCTGTTGTCCTTTGTCTTCTGTACTTCCTCCACTCCCGCCTGCTTCTCGTTTTTGCTTCTTGACACTGTCTATTAAACCATGGGTTATAATGTACTCACCTAGTTGTGTTTGCGGGGGTTGAGCTCTGGCTCTTTGGTCCCGCCTCTCAACCGTCAATCAACAGGTGTACAGATTCCTGAGCCTATTGGGCTCTATCATATCTACACTTGAAACTGTGTATGGAGTCAGCCTCCACCACATCAGTTCCTAATGCATTCCATTTGTCAACCACTCTGACACTAAAAAGGTTCTTTCTAATATCTCTGTGGCTCATTTGGGCACTCAGTTTCCACCTGTGTCCCCTTGTGCGTGTTCCCCTTGTGTTAAATAGACTATCTTTATCTACCCTATCAATTCCCTTCAGAATCTTGAATGTGGTGATCATGTCCCCCTAACTCTTCTGTCTTCCAGCGAAGTGAGGTATAATTCCCGTAGTCTCTCCTCGTAGCTCACACCTCTCAGTTCGGGTACTAGTCTGGGGGCAAACCTTTGAACCTTTTCCAGTTTAGTCTTACCCTTGACTAGATATGGACTCCATGCTGGGGCTGCATACTCCAGGATTGGCCTGACATATGTGGTATACAAAGTTCTGAATGATTCTTTACACAAGTTTCTGGATGCCGTTCGTATGTTGGCCAGCCTGGCATATGCCGCTGATGTTATCCGCTTGATATGTGCTGCAGGAGACAGGTCTGGCGTGATATCAACCCCCAAGATATTTTCCTTCTCTGACTCCTGAAGAATTTCCTCTCCCAGATGATACTTTGTATCTGGCCTCCTGCTCCCTACACCTATCCTCATTACATTACATTTGGTTGGGTTAAACTCTAACAGCCATTTGTTCGACCATTCCTTCAGCTTGTCTAGGTCTTCTTGAAGCCTCAAACAGTCCTCTTCTGTTTTAATCCTTCTCATAATTTTAGCATCGTCCGCAAACATTGAGAGAAATGAATCGATACCCTCCGGGAGATATGTGTGTGTGTGTGTGTGTGTGTGTGTGTGTGTGTGTGTGTGTGTGTGTGTGTGTGTGTGTGTGTGTGTGTGTGTGTGTGTGTGTGTGTGTGTGTGTGTAAAGTGAGAACTATTGTGTCAATATCCATCTTTCTGCCAAACTGTCAGTTATCCAAGTCATCAGGAAGCGTTTTTAGCTTATCAAGATTCACGTATTCCAAATATAACCTTCTCAGGCAGCAAGCCACAATAACTGACTTAATACCCGGGTGTTTCTTTCATCGATGAGGCCACGTAGGCATCAGGTATCACAAAACGAGGCCGAAGGTTTCGCCGTGATTCCCAAGACCAATCGGGACTGAACCGACTGTGCCAAAAATTATAATACTACAAATCGGTCGCGGAAAGCTGAAGTTCTGAAGAGAAAAAATCCTCATTCAAAATCATTAAAGCCTTATGTAAGTTTCATTAAAAGCCTGAAAGCCTAGCACATGCTTAAAAAAAACATGATTTTCTGGTTTCATGCTTTTCCAAAAGGCCGAAAGCTTCCTGCATATTTAAAAAAGCCCGAGAGTCTTATTCGAAAGCCTCGCATTCGAGCCAGTTCTTTTTTAATAAGTTTCCCTTTCGCCCTCAAATCTTTTCGTGGAGTTTCCCCCGCGATCAAAACCAGACCTTTCTACCTCCTCATAGATCCAGAGGGAATAATCCTCATGAGAAAATGCGTATCTTGAGTCCTGGTGGGCGACGCATGCGAATTATTTATGAGTCATGATGGTAATCGTGAGGAAGCCCGAGGTAAGGAACAGGAGGAGGACAGGGGGCGGCTCACGGGCTTCCTGTTCCCGACAAAACGAATAGAAAATAAAAAGAACGGTTCGTGAAGAACGTGGCAGAGAAGGAAGCTCTGGGAGACAACAAGGGGCCTTGATACCCACCAGCTTAGGGCAAAGCCAGGCTTAGTGACGTCACTGGGGGTCAACTTATTCTTGAGGTGCACTTGTGAAAAGGGGGGCGGGAGGGGGGAGGGGTAGAGTAGTTAAAGAGAGGAAGTACAAGGTATATATATAGAGAGAGGAAGTACAAGGTGTATAGAGAGAGAGGAAGTACAAGGTATATAGAGAGAGAGGAAGTACAAGGTGTATAGAGAGAGGAAGTACAAGGTATATAGAGAGAGAGGAAGTACAAGGTATATATAGAGAGAGGAAGTACAAGGTGTATAGAGAGAGAGGAAGTACAAGGTGTATAATAGAGCAAGAAGGAGAAGGTAAGGTAAGTGTGAGGAGAAAGCACTCAGCCACTACGATCATAGCACAGAAACGAGTGAAAGTGGAAGAGATGGTAACAGGAGAGACTAGCGGTGAAAAAGAAGAGAAAGTGTTAGTGGAAGAGACAGATGGAGGAGAGTAATGTTATTAATCACTGGTACATTATTGATCAATGGTAGAAAGGAGGCATGGATAAATGGGACAAGGAGAAGCAGGGAGAGAGAGAAACAAATGTAAATAAAACACAAAAGCATGAACCACTAAGGCGCTTTTATACGCCTTTCCGCGAATATTGCAATTTGCCTGATTGGCCAGTTTTATCATAGTTTAATATCGGGTGAATATTGTCTCTTGGAAATGTGCTTTGAAAAAGTGCCAATATTAGGAACGATTCAGATATACGCACATGAACTCGGCGTCCTTCGTGAGACTGCTGTGTGTGTGTGTGTGTGTGTGTGTGTGTGTGTGTGTGTGTGTGTGTGTGTGTGTGTGTGTGTGTGTGTGTGTGTGTGTGTGTGGGCGTGTGTGTGTGTGAGCGTGTGTATTTACTATTTGTTTCTTTAGAATAATTGAGCTATTAGCCCTTTGACCCCGCCTTTCTAACCAATCTATTTTTCCTCTATTTCATCTACTGCATATATTTCACACACACACACACATATACACACACACACACACACAGATGTGATGTGGTGGAGGCTGACTCCATACACAGTTTCAAATGTAAATATGATAGAGCTCAGATAGAGATAGAGATATGATCATTCCTCTCATTGTTTGCTGATGATGCAAAAATTATGAGAAGGATTAAGACGGAGAAAGATAGTATGAGGCTACAAGATGACCTAGACAAACTGAATGAATGGTCCAACAAATGGCTATTAAGGTTCAACCCGAGTAAATGTAAAGTAATGAAACTAGGCAGTGGAAACGGGAGGTCAGACACAGGATACCGAATGGGGGAGGAAGTCCTTCATGAAACGGACAGAGATAAAGATTTGAGAGTTGATATCACACCAAACCTGTCTTCTGAAGCCCACATCAAAAGAATGACATCTGCAGTGTATGCGAGACTGGCTAACATCAGAACTGCCTTCAGTAACCTGTGTAAGGAATCATTCAGAACCTAATATACCACATATGTAAGACCAATTCTGGATTATGCGGCCCCAGCATGGAGCCCGTACCTTGTCAAGCACAAGGCAAAACTTGAAAAAGTTCAGAGGTATACCACTAGACTAGTCCCAGAACTAAGAGGCATGAGTTACGAGGAAAGGCTGCGGGAAATGCACCTCACGACACTAGAAGACAGAAGAGTAAGGGGAGACATGATCACTACCTTCAAAATTTTCAGAGGAATTGACAGGGTAGATAAAGATAAACTGTTTAACACGGGGTGGTATGCGAACAAGGGGACACAGGTGGAAACTGAGTACCCACATGAGCCACAGGGACGCTAGAAAGAACTTTTTCAGTGTCAGAGTAGTTAACAGATGGAATGCATTAGGCAGTGATGTGGTGGAGGCTGACTCCATACACAGTTTCAAATGTAGATTTATAGAGTCCAGTAGGCTTAGGAATCTGTACACCAGTTGATAGACAGTTGAGAGACGGGACCAAAGAGCAGGAGCTCAACTCCCGCAAGCACAACTAAGTGAGTACAACTAGGTGAGTACACCTGCTACGGGCTTTTTCCTGGGGATGTGTGTGTGTGTTAGAGAGAAATATATGTAGTAGATATAACAGAGGAAAAAATAGATTGGTTGGAAAAGCGGGGTCCAAGAGCTAATAGCTCGATTCTGCAGACACAAATAGTAAATACATCCCCAGGAAGCAGCCCGTAGCAGCTGCCTAACTCCCAGGTACCTATTTACTGCAAGGTGAACAGGGGACACCAGGGTGAAAGAAACTTTGCCCATTTATTTCCGCCTTCACTGGGAATCGAACCCCAGGCCCTTAGGACTACGACTCCCGACCGCTTTCCACTCAGCCGAGAGGCCCTTGTTGATACAATTTAGGCAAGAGATGAAGCTTTATTAATTCGGTAATACCTGAAGGTATATTAGTAGGCATCCATCAGTCTCAGTAGACTAGTTGATGCGCTCTGGTTGTCGGTCTGGAGTGGCCTCACCAGGGCGCAAAGCCTGGGTAGGTTGGAGGAGAAGCTGTAACCCAAGCAGCAAGGTATATATATTTATAATCCAAGTAATAACCTATAGTAACACGCGGGGCACATAATAACTTTGAATTTACAATCATATATATATATATATATATATATATATATATATATATATATATATATATATATATATATATATATATATATATATATATATATATATATATATATATAATACTACACCCCCTTGACAACATGAACAAATATCCAACTCAAAGTTTCACCTCAACATCAAGATCGGATTTCAAAAGCTCTCCAAAACCTCGACCAGAGAGATCCTTTGTCAATCCTCAGTCGGTTCAACGGTCGTTATGGGGGTCACTATTAGGGCAGTTTGCCAGAATTTACTGTGTCGCGAAAGCTCAAGTTGACTCGAATTAACTGAAAGTGTGGAAGAGGGAGATGAGAGACTTTAGTGAGCCGGTGGTTGAGTGAATCTTGATGGATAAAACGTGTAGAAGAGAAGGTACAGTCTTCTGGTGGGTGTCCGGGTTGATGAGAGCTTCCTGGAGACACAAGATGAGGAAGAGAATAATGGAGGAAGAGACAGATAGAGATAAACAAATAAGGGAAAAGAAACGGAGATAGAGGGGGGAAGAGACGGGGATAGAGGGGGAAGAGACGGGGATAGAGAGAGGGGGGGGAGTGACGAGAAATTGTGAAATAGCAAAGCAGGGAAGAGAAAAAGAGGAAAGGAGGAAATAAAGAGAGAATGAGAGGCAAGTGAGGCAAGAGACGAAGGAAGGAAGAGATGGAAGGAGGGAATTAAGAAAGAACTTGACGAATGTGAGAATAATTTAGCGAAAGGAACACGCGTGAGAAAGAGAGAGAGATGTAACCAGAAAGATAATTGCGGCCGGAGGGGAAAAATAAGGAGATGAGAAGAAACATGAAGAGCGAGAGAATATGAAACAGAGAGAAGGAAGGGAAATGAGTCCAGAATGAATAAACGAGTAACAAACAACCAAATAACCAACAAAACACCTGAATATAAACACAAATAACACCACCAAGACGAAATAAGACAACGGAAAGAATGGAGATAAAAGCAACGAATAAAGAATAAAGCCAATCAGAAGAAGAGAGAGAATGCCAAACAAAACAGAGCAAATTCGGGAGGTTTACAAACGAAATTGAAGAGACTTGAATGTATTAAAATTGACCGCGCACAGAGAAGTCAAAAAAATGTCTGGAGAACTTGGAACTTGCATTAGTGAGTTTTGAAAACCCATTACGAAGAGCACTTAAGAGGGCGTATTATACGTGAACACAAATGGGCCAGTATGCGTATATTTCTGCGTATACCTAAGCATACAACAATATTCTCAAACAGTATCGCGAGCAATGCAACTGTTGCGTCATGTATGTAGGGTAAGGTGATTATACCACAGTAGTGTATGGTGAGAGACGTAACATTGTGTGACGTAGAGACATTCTCTACGTCACACAGTGTGACGTAGAGAATGAAACAAAGAGTGGCATAGAGTGACGCAGTGTGGCAGTGAAACAGAGATACAGTGTGATGCTGAGTGTGATGCTGAGTGTGATACAGAGTGTAACACAGAGATAGAGTGATATAGAGACTGACACAGAGTGACAGAGGGTGACCAAGAGATGCAGAGAGAAACAGAGACACAAAAGTGACTCAGTATGACACAGAGCGTGACAGAAAGAGTGACAGAGATGTTGATGTTGTTGTTTTAGATTCAGCTACTCTGAACAACAGTTTCACGCAGCAGGGGCTACGGTGAGTCCATAGTGGACACAGAGATATAGAGTGACACATTATGGTACAGAGTGTGACATAGAAGTGAGGGCCTCAAGAAGCATGAGAGACACGAGAGACTAACGACAGCAGCTGTTGGATCTTATCATGAGAAAGAGTCATCGAGCGCCTTCTCCTTCTCATTCTCCTCTTCCATTCTCCTCTTCCTTCCTACTCCTTCTCCTCCTCCTCCTCTTCCTACTCCACCCTCCT